>NC_057812.1:709934551-710113264 GCF_018294505.1 Triticum aestivum | reverse complement strand
TATCAGAAGAAGTGGCGACTCCTCTGGTACTCGACGATCACGTCGAGGGAGCACCGCCAAGGTGGCTATTGGCTGGTAAAATTCTTCATCGCAACCAGTTCCATATGCAGACCATCACCAATGCCTTGCGGTCGGCGTGGGGTAAACCATGGGGACTGAAATTCAGATCTGTTGGATTTAACATGTTTGTGGCCGAGTTTGAACCCCAGCGTGATCGAGATCGCGTGTGGGGTGGATCACCATGGCACATAAATAAGAATACAGTGGTTCTTGTTGAGTTCGATGACTGCATGAGACCGGATGGAGTCAAGTTTGATAGGCTCCAAATCTGCGCTAGGGTTGTGAATTTACCCTACAATCTAAGGGATGAATCTTGGTGGGCGCCAGTTGCAAAGCGGATGGACAAAAATGCTCAGTCTATTAGTTTTGATCAAACTGGTGGTTTCATGCGAGCCAGGATCACAATTGAAGTTGAGAAGCCTTTGAGGAGGTGGATTCTCATTGATTCTACTAGGAGGAAGAAAGTGGACATGTATGATATTCAATATGAACAGGTTCCATACTTTTGTTTTTTCTGTGGCAGGCTCGGGCACTCGGATCCTTATTGCCCAATGACGGGGTCACGAGATGACAAGGGAGAGCTCCCTTTTGGATCTAAGCTTCGCGCACCGGAGGATTATAGAAAGCCAACATCGTCGGAGAATTCTAGAGAACAATCGGGTGCTAGCAGTAAACAGGCGACAAAGAACTCCAGTACCAAAAGAGATACTGGTGAGGAGGTGAATTCCCCAATCAAGAACAAACAGCAGCAGAAACGCAAAGAGGCGCCGACCCAAGTATACAAGCCTGTGGTTAAGACAACACTGCTGCTTACTGATGGTGGAGCCGAAGCTGGTGTTGATGGTAAGCTTCATGCCAGAACTGATACAGCATCAACAAGCCATGATGAGGGTGAGGAACTTGCTAGAGAACCAAAGAAGAAGAAACCTACACCGGATAACTCGGCAGGGACCGCGTCACAGTCCTGCCAGTCTTAATGAGTTGCATCAGCTGGAACTGCCGGGGGCTTGGGAACCCCGAGGCAGTTCGGGAGCTTCGCAGTATTGTGAAGTTGGAAGGACCCGCACTTCTCTTTGTAATGGAAACGAAAATAAGAGCTAAAAGAGGAGAGGATTTGCAGAGTAATTTAGGCTTTGCTGCTTGTTTTGCAGTAGACAGTGCCGGCCTTAGTGGCGGCATTGGTCTATTTTTGGTCCCGAGATGTGTCTGTTGAACTCAAAAATTATAGTCAACGTCATATCAATATTTTGGTTAGTAATAAACTGCTGAATTCTCCACCTTGGGGATTCACGGGTTTCTATGGAGCACCGCGTGATGAAGATAGGCATCAAAATTGGCGTTTTTTTGCGTTCGCTCCATTCTATTCCACATGGTGCATGGTTGTGCATGGGGGATTTCAACGAGACTCTATACTCAAATGAGCATACTAGTCGGGCTGCTCGTCCGGAGCGACAAATGCGAGCTTTCAGAGAGGTTACAAATGATATTTCCTTCCAGGACCTGGGTTTGTCAGGTATGGCTTATACATGGGATAACCGTCAATCTAGAATGGACAATGTAAAAGCTTGGTTGGACCGATCCTTTCCAAATGAAAATTTCCGACAACAGTTCCAACATATTAGGGTGAGGCATCTGTCTTCGGTGGAGTCGGACCACTGCTTTGTTGTTGCGGAAATTAAAGAAACGTTAGTAACACTGCCAAGGGCCAAGAAGCAGTTCAAGTATGAAAATGGCTGGCAAACTCATTCAGATTATGATCATCTCGTTTTTGAAACGTGGCGAGGAATTCAACGTGGCCCTGGGCTACAAGGTATTGCTATGGCGTTGGGGGAACTACAAGCAACTGTAGAACCATGGGGATCCAAGGAGTTTGGGTGTTTGACGAGAAGGGTCTGACAACTTCAAACAAAACTGTCCATTGGTCCTGGTCCATCGGAAGAGGAACAAAGCACGGTCAAGAAACTAAAGGAGGCATTGCACCAGGAGGAGGTGTGGTATCGACAACGATCGAGTGTTCCTTGGCTTCACGAAGGGGACCATAGCACATCATATTTCCAGGTGCAAGCTAGACAACGGAAGAGAGTGAACAGAATTCAAGGTCTTAGACAATCTGATGGATCGGTCTGTGTGGATGAGAGTGAGGATAAGGAGGAAGTGCAGATGTTCTATCAGAACTTATATCAATCCGAAAGTTTTCATGATGCGAGCGAGTTACTTTCTCATGTTCCGGTCAAAGTCTCACCTAATATGAACATGGAGCTCACAAAACCCTATACCGCGGAGGAGGTCAAAATTGCGCTTTTTCAAATGGCTCCATCAAAGGCTCTTGGTGTGGATGGGTACACTGCGGTGTTCTATCAACGGCATTGGGATATCCTTGGTGGAGAAGTAACTAGTGCAGTTTTGGAGTTCCTAAATGGCGGGGAATTATCTTCGGGTCTAAACGATACCTCTATTACTGTCATTCCGAAGATAAAACATCCCCAGTCCATATCTCAGTACCGTCCTATTGCAGTATGCCCTGTTTTGTACAAATTGCGTCCAAAGCAATTACCAATCTTCTACGATGCATTATCGACGAGATTATCAGTGAGGAACAGAGCGCCTTTTGTACCGGGCATCTTATTACTAATAATGTGCTTGTGGCATACGAGAGTGTGCATACAATGAAGAGGAGGAAAATAGGAAAGAACTATTCTTGTGCAGTCAAGTTAGACATGATGAAAGCTTATGGCTTTGTTGAGTGGCATTACCTCGAAGCAATCTTGTCCAAACTGGGTTTCAGTATTGTCTTCGTCGGGTTGATCATGAAGTGTGTGTCTTTAGTTCGCTTTTTGATGCGAGTTAATGGTGAGTTCTTGCCATTCTTTACCCCGTCTAGGGGGCTCCGTCAAGGCGGCCCGCTTCACCATATTTATTCCTAATATGTGTGGAAGGCTTCTCCTCCTTGTTGAAGTTTTATAATGGAGGTACCATAGACAGAGGTTTGAGAGTAAGCTATAGATCACCTTGGGTCTCTCATCTGCTTTTTACAGATGATAGTCTGATCTTCATTGATGCAAAAGATCAAAGTGCTCTTAGACTTAACGAGATACTGAGAATCTATGGAGATGCTTCAGGTCAGCGAGTTAATCATGATAAAAGCTCTATTTTCTTCAGTACTAACACTCCTGATCCGTTGAAGCAAGTTTTGAAGGCCGCTCTGAACATCCAAGTGGAGGCGCTCAGTGAAAAATACTTAGGGCTACCGACAGCTATGGGGCGTATCACGAGTGGCACATTTGATCATATCAGTGAAAGAACTCGTGGAAATATGCAAGGGTGGTCGGAAAAACTTCTTTCTTGTGCAGGGCGCGAGACTCTTCTGAAGTCAATAGCGCAGGCTATTCCTACCTACCCAATGAGTACCTTTCTGTTCACAAAAAAGGTTTGTAAGAGTCTGACTTCTCCTATGGCTAAGTACTTCTGGAGCGGCACTCTTGACAAAAATTCGATGCATTGGTTATCACGAAAGGAGATGACTAAACCAAAGTGCAAGGGTGGAATGGGTTTTCGAGACCTACATCAGTTTAATCTTGCAATGTTGGGCAAACATGGATGGCGTTTCATGACTAATCCTAATTCCGTATGAGCAAGGGTTTTGAAAGGGCGTTACTTCCCAGATACAGATTTCATGCAAGCTTCGATTCCCAAGTCGGCTTCGGCCACTTGGAAGGCAATCGTCGCAGGAAGAGAGGCCCTAAGGTTGGGCTGATCGCACGGGTGGGAGACGACAGTACCATATCCGTGTGACACCCAAAATGGATACCGGGAACTATCTCCATGATCCCGCTCTCGAGACCACTAAACTCACACATTGAGAGAGTGTCTGACTTCATTGATTCTGACAATTGGTCTTGGAGGCAAGATTTGGTTAGGGAGACCCTCATAGCCCCTGATGCCAAGGCCATTCTCAATGTACCAATTCAGCAGGGGGGTGGGGAGGAATCTTTTGCATGGGCTTTCGAAAAATCTGGCAACTACACTGTGAAAACGGCGTACCGTGCTCTCGTAACTCATAATGAGCGACTAGTTCTAGAGGAAGGGACGGCTACCGGGACCTCAGGGAACGATCAACAGTTGTGGAAGGCCTTATGGAAGCTCATTGTTATCCCAAAGGTGAGAGTTTTTGGTGGAGAGTCCTCCGTGGCATTCTCCCAGATGAAAGTACCCTCAAGTATCATCATATTGCAGTCATTGGTCGCTGCAAAGTGTGCATGGCTATGGGTGAGGACTTGAAACATGCTCTTATCCACTGCGCACACGCTCATCGCTTTTGGGAGGAGGCGTTTGCGTGGTTCGGTCTCCGGCTACTGCGACTCCATCCGATTTCATGGGCGCGTGATATTATATGTGGTCCAAGGTTATCTGATGATGATCATGCTAAGATCACAACAATTAAGTGCTCTATTTGGCATTCTCGAAACCGCATCAAGCAAGGGGAAGAAGGATGTGACCCTACAGCCCTATTCGAGCTACTAAGGAGGGAATTGCTCTCCTGGATCTCCCGCGCAAGGCAGCCGCGGTCTTGCCAGGCTTCGGCTGGCGGCCACCTGAAGAGGGAGTGGTTAAGATCACCACGGACGGTGCGTTGAACTTTGAAGATGGCCGGGGCGGGGCAGGAGGTGTAAACCGTATATGGGGACTTCGGATCCTCTCATCATTGAAGCTTTTTCTCTGCGAGATGGAGTTCACTTTGCTGCCATTCGGGGACTCTTGCATGTGATAATGGAAGTGGATTGTCTAGAGATGGTGATGCTCTGGAAAACTCGCCACAATTCTCGATCTATTGTGGTTCCTATCTTGTTAGAAATAGGAGAGCTTAGCAATAATTTTGTTTTATTTGATGTTCAGCATGTAAACCGGTCAGCGAACCTACCATCGCATATTTGTGCAAAGTATGCATGCACTTTGAATGTGACGGATTGCTGGCCGGAAGAAACCCCTAGCTTCCTTGTGACCAGCCTCTTGGCTGACTGTCCGGGGAATGCTTTTGTCAGAATAAAAGTTCTCTGATTTACTCGCAAAAAAATGCTTACATTTATTCTTGGATTTATTTCAGGATTTCCGGCTATGCGCATTCAGTGGAAGGAGACATTCCCGGACGAGGTACCTACCGTGACTTTGTAAATTTCAAGATGATATGCCGGCTCAGTCTTTCGGAGGTGCTCATAGGTAGGGTGTGTGTATGTGCGTTCATAGGTAGGATGTGTGTGCACGTGTATATGAGCGCTTGCGTTTGTACTGTGTTTCAAAAAAAAAACTGGTGTGAAAGATCCCCTCAAAGAAAAAAAAATGGTGTGAAGGGAAAAAAAGAGCTAAGCGCTCGCCACCAAATCTTGTGTGGATGCCAGGGCCTGGCGCCAGGATTGGATAACCCAACTGCCACATCAACAAGAATCCGATCCTGGAGTCTACTCTAGCGTTTAGCGTTGTATATGTATAAATTCCAAAAAAATTTGACATGTACAACCAACTCATTTTTATGCGAGTAGTTTGGTTTGGTGATGCTGCCCGATATTTAAAACAACGACACGGTATATATTGTAAAGAAACAAAGACGCTAGCTAGTAAATTATCATTGTTCGAGAGCATCTGTCACCAGTTTTTTGCGGGAGGAGAAACTTTCAGCCTATTCATAATCAACCATACTTGTATAAAGAACACCAAAGATAACAAAAACCGGACTCAAACGGCCTTGCTGTCCGACGCCCGTCATATCCAGCCCAAATATTGGGCAGATATGGGGCGGCCCGAGCGCGCCCGGGCACATCCGCCACGTCAGCCCGGCCCACCCCGACCCACTTCATCCCCACAAAAACCCCCCAATCCGAAAACCCTAGCTCAGTTCACTCCGCTCTCGCTCCATCTCTTCTTCTATCCACCTCCGATTTGTCTGATTCCGGTCTACTCCGACTACTACTTCGAGCATGTCGAGCTCCGGCAGCCGCTCCGACTCGAGCACAATGTCGACCAGGAGGTGGCCCTCTGCATTGCCCTGGAGAGGTCGAAGGTTGACACAGGGAGCAGTTCAGGATCAGCCCCCTCACCGGTCCTCCCCCGCCGGTGCAACACGGACGCCGGAGTTGTCCCATCTCGGTCAGCGCGTAGCTTCGCGGGGGATGCGTAGTCCACGCCGTCCCCCAGTCACGCTCATCCCCCGTCGGTCGCTGCTCCGCAAGGGCAGCGGTGGGTGTTAGTGCCTACTCCGCCGGCCAGGACACCCACGCTGGAATCGGAGGCGTGCTCCCCTGTTGTGAGTAGGGGACGGGGACATGGCAGAGCAATCCGTGTGCCGCCAACGTGGGTTGCCGGTGGACCCCGACAAGGACGAGTGGCACCTGGCTCCTCGCTTGGGTCTACCGCCGGTCTCTTACGACGGCCGAAACGGACGCTCACCGTCTACAGAGGAAGAACGCCAAGATGCTCTAGCTTGGCATTGAGCAGTTAGAGCGTGAGGCGGCAGAGGTAGCGGCGTAGGCGGCTCGGATGGTGAAGCTGAAGCAGCAAGAGGAAAGTGTCATCCGGTGGATGAAGGCGCTCATCGTCCTCTCCGACTCCTCGTTCGATGACGGCGACAACCACTGCTCCTCCGACGACTCGGTCGATCCATCACCAGCGGCAGACGCCTACAGTTGCGCTGGCGACCAGAAGGGCAAAGGGCCGAGGAGGAAGTGGTGAAGACACTCCTCCTCCGTTTATTATTATCGTATTTTAGATGTTTAAGTTTAGAACCTGTCTGGCAGTGAACTTTGGTGATCTTGGATGATGTAAAGTGGGTTTACGTGCATATCGTTGTCCGTCTGATGCCGATTTCTTTGTTCATTGTTTGATCTATGTAGAGTAGTTCATCATGTATCATGCATAGTATGGATATTGGGCATGGATATAAGGTATGCGACTTTGTGGACGAGAATTTGAGGACCGACCGGTTATAAGTATTTTGCGCGGATGATGTCTAGCCACATGCCATGGCCGGTTGCGGCGATACTCCATAGACATTTGGAGAGAAGAGCTATTCATGCATTTGGAGGAAATCACTCCCAAACCGCCCTGGTCTTTCGGCTTGCAGATTTCCGTCCAAATGGGTTGTTCTTGGCTGGATCGCTTTACAAGGCCATCGCGGCATCGCCGAGCCTGGAGGAGCTGGACCTCCTTCGGGATAAAGGTGCTTACAAAAGTTATAATCTTTTTGTAGTAGTTGGTTTGTGGACGTCTACCTTCAGGTGTAATGTGTTGAAGCGGTTGAAGTGAAACGGGCCGAGCGACAGGAATTGCCCATTATGTGATACACCGGAAGACTCCAACCACATTTTGTTCACATGCCCGTCCATGATTTTTCTATGGATTTGCCTTAAGGAGGTTGTAGGTGGTGGTTGGTGCCACGATAACCTCCCCGACATGTTTAGGGAGGTCCTAAGCCTCCACTTCCATGCACAACCCACCATGTGGGTGGTAGTGGGTGCATTTGCGTGGATGCTATGGACCATCCGCAATAAGTTAGTGATTGAGCATGTTATTCCTCTACGTACAACTGACGGAATCTATAAACTGTGTGGCTTTTTATAGCTTTGGAGACCGCTTAGTAAGCGGCAACCCTGAGACTCCATTGGCAGGATCATCCCTGTGCTCCGGTTCGTCGCCCTGCGCCTTGCTCCACCGACCCGCCACCACCGTCTGAGCCGGATTAGTTTGATTGTTCTCAATTTCGCAGGGGTTGTTGTGATGTGCCTCTAGCTAGACTATTATTTTGGACCTCTTGTATTCACACATGTTTTACTTTCTTCTAACCTAAACTTTTGTTTGAGCTCGGTGGTTGCTTTATAATATATAAACCGAGGGAAAACCTTTTTTTCGTCACTGTTTGTGGGCACGCCCGACACGTCCTGGAACGAATAGGGTGCCGGATTTGGTAATCTTGCATGTAGATGCTCTTGAAGGTGTGCTCGGAACAAAACCATCATTTTGAAAACTGATTGCTCCTTTGTAGCTTCGGTATTTGGAAAAGAGTATGTTGATAAGTCAAGCCTGGTGGACCTATAGAAGGAGGCGCTAAATGTCTCAAGGATGATGCTGGGTATGAAGATGTCCAAGATTAATATGAGGGCAAATATGATGACTCACGGGATTGCTAAGTTTAGTTTTGATAATAGGTCATATGGTATTCTTTTTAACACTATTCTGCCCTGCGTGGCACAGTCTGTTATGAACGATTGTACGAATGTTTTGAATTAATTAATATATGGTGGGGTTTAAAAAAAAGAAGGTGTGCTCGGAAGGATCGCTGGAAGTGGTTTTATGAGGAGAGCATCAGGAGGAACAACACATGTTATTATTGACGTAAAAAAGGTCTTGCAGTCACTTAGAGCATCTCCAGCCGTTGGCCCTCCAGGAGGCATAAAAATCGCCGCCTGGAGGTGAGCCGGTGATAAAATATCGGCGCTGGGGCGGTTGGGCATCCATCCGTCGCCCCAGGTCGCCCCTAGGCGCCGATATTGGCTCAGTTTTCGGCCCACGTTCGGCGAATAAAGGCCCCATATGGGTGAGAATCGGCCCATATTTGACGTTCTTCGTCGTGGCTCGGCGTTGAATTCTCAACATAAATATTTTTAATCACATAGTTCATTATAGAAAATCAAATAGTTCAACAAAATAGTGCAACAACAAATAGTTCAATACACAATATACAGTTCAACAAATAAAATATCATCACACGTCGAGCTAGGCGTCGCCCTTGATCCTTCATAGGTGCTCCATCAGATCCTGCTGCAGTTGATGCTGCACCTGTGGGTCTCGGATCTCCTGACGCATACTGAGGTAGGCAGTCCAGGTTGACGGTAGCATGGATCAACTTGGGCTAGAGGACCCTGCCTGTAGTATGGTTCAGTGTCAAACACTGGCTCTTCCTGCTCGCTCCTGATGATCATGTTGTGCAAGATGACACAGCAAGTCATGATCTCCCACATTTGATATTTCGACCAGGTCTGAGTAGGGTACCGGACAACAGCAAATCGAGATTGGAGCACACCAAATGCCCGCTCGGCATCCTTCCTACAAGCCTCCCGAACCTTTGCAAAGTGGGACTTCTTGCCTCCTGGCACAATGTTCGAGATAGTCTTCACAAATGTAGACCATCTCGGATAGATGCCATCAGCTAGGTAGTACCCCTTGTTGTAGTGCCGCCCATTGACCTCGAAGTTCACCGAAGGAGAATGACCTTCAACAAGCTTGGCAAAGACAGGGGAGCACTGCAGCACGTTGATGTCATTGTGAGTTCCTGGCATATCAAAGAAGGAGTGCCAAATCCAGAGGTCCTGTGTGGCCACCACCTCAAGTACCACACTGCAACCGCCTTTGGCGCCTTTGTACACCCCCTGCCAAGCAAATGGGCAGTTTTTTCATTTCCAATGCATGCAGTCGATGCTTCCAAGGATCCCAGAAAATTCTCTTGCTGCATTATGTGCTAGGATCCGAGCAGTGTCTTCCGCATTGGGTGTTTGCAAGTATTGCGGTCCAAACACTGCCACCACTGCCCGACAGAACTTGTAGAAACACTCAATGGTGGTGGACTCGGCCATGCGCCCATAGTCGTCGAGTAAATCACCGGGAGCTCCGTATGCAAGCATCCTCATCGCTGTCATGCACTTCTAGATCAAAATGAATCCAAATTTGCCGGTGCAATCCTTCTTGCAGTTGAAGTAGCTGTCGAATTCCCGGATGGAATTCACAGTCCTAAGGATAAGCTTTCGGCTCATCCGATAACGGCGCCGAAATATTTTATTGCCGTGCAGTGGAGCGTCGGCGAAGTAGTCGGAGTAGAGCATGCAGTAGCCTTCGAGACGATGCCGGTTCTTTGCTTTCATCCGCCCCGGCGCCGAGCCACCTCGCCGCGACTTTTCATTGCTCGCCAGCAGGGCGGCGAGGACCATGAGATGTTCCTCTTCCTGGACGTCAGCCTCAGCTTCCTACTCCAGCAGCGTGGGGACCGCTTCCTCGTCGTCCGAGTCCACTGCCGAGGCAGGCAAATCGCCAAACACCTTGCGGGCGCGGTGGGCGCGTACCCGCCGCTAAACTGCTCCTCCGCGGCCGGAGACGGCGGAAAAATCGCCCAGCTGCCGGTGGAGGGGCTGCCTCGGCGAAACCTCTGCTCTTTTTCCGGCGGGGATGAGCTATCTAGCGGTGGTAGGCGGTGGGCGGCGCCGGGATACAGCCGGTTGGCGGCCGAGCGCGGGGGGGTTGGGAGGCGAATCAGGAAGAAAGACTTGACTTTTCGCCTCACGGTGTGGGCCAGCCGTGCTTTTCCTTTGCGCCGGAGCCCCGAGCGTCCCAGTGCGCCGGGTTCGGCCTGCGATTGCCAGGCCCAAAAACGGGCCGAACTGGCAGATTTCGGCATCCTGGGGCGCGACTGGGGCGTTTTTTCGGCGCCGGCGCCGAAAAAGTCACCTGTGAGGGCCTGTTGGGGACACGGCTGGAGATCTCTTATTTCTTCGTCTCCCAGTCAATTTGCCGTACCCTATATTTACGTTTTCAGTATTACTTTTCATAAATTTTCGGAATAGACGCCCGAACGTCAGATTTTTGACATTTCAGGCCGAACGGGTACTGCGCATAGGCGGCGATAATTAAGCCGATCGGGAAACTGCCTGCCTATCATGGAGCTGCGATCGAGGCGGCTCATCGCCTCCGGCGAAGCGCGCCGCCGCGCCAGGCTAGGCTTCACTCCCTCCGAGCCGGACCACATCAGCGCGCTCCCCGACGAGCTGCTGCTCCTGGTCCTTGCGCGCCTCGGATGCGTCGCCACCGCCGCGCGCACCAGCGTCCTCGCCCGCCGGTGGCGCGGCCTCTGGACCTGGCTCCTAGATCTGGCCTTCCCCGACGTCCCGTTCCGCTCCCTCGGTAAGGCGCTCGACGCCCTCGGCCGCAAGGACACGGTCGTCTCCTCCTTCCACATCCGCGTCGCCGACCAGCCCGGCTCCACCCGCGCAGTCAGCTCGCTGCTGCGGGCCGCCGCGTGGTTCTTGCCGGTTGATCTCGCCGTCGCCATCCCATCGGGCGTCGTGTACCTGCCCCATCCCGTCGAGCTGCCGTGCTTCGGCTTCGAGCGCACCGCCACGATCTCCCTCCTGATGGACAGCAATCCCGTCGAGCTCCGCCTGCCGACGTCCGCGGCCCTGGCCGCCGCCGACGTTGGCGAGTGCCTGTTCCCCGCACTCACCACGCTCGACCTCTGCGGCTACTACACCCACGACGGCCTCGCCGCCCTTCTCCCCCACTGTCCCCTCCTGCGCGTGCTCCGGTACGCCGTCCGTTACCGCCGGCCCTGTGACGAGGTCGAGGACTACGCCATCACCGTCAAGTCCCCGACGCTGCGCGAGCTCCTTGTGGAGGAAAGCGGTGTGAATTATGTACGCCGCATCGACATCGCGACCCCTGCGCTCGAGCAGCTCACCGTGTCCTTCGAGGCCCGCGAGGACCTCACCGTGTCCGTGCAGGCGCCGATGGCGGAGAAGGTCTCGTGGAGCTGCCGGTATGGTGGCAGCTGGTTTACAGGGTTTGGTTGTTGGGAAATTGAGAAGGTGAGCTTATTCTCGCCGTCACCATCGCCGGTGCCGACAGCAGAGACACGGCGACCTAAGCTGCTGCACATTGATGCTTGCAAAGTCAGTCCCATCAGTCAATCCACCCACCCCTGTCTTCTTTCTCATTACATACGAAGACCATCTTAATTACCGGATCAAGTTTTTTTGTTTGTTTTTTGACAGGGACCGGGGAATGACTGGTTATTTACAGCCGACGATTACCCGGCCGATCACTTGGAGCAAGAGTTAGAGAAGCATCTGCAGCAGCAGGTTGCCGCCGACTTGTCCGCCATTGATTTGGAAGTGCATCTCACGTCTCTAGGCCACGTCTATGGAGCATTCGTGTTGCATCTCCTCGGGACGCGTCCAGTTCGCACCGCTGCGCGCAGCTTCAAGCTTGCGCTACTCATGCCTGAACGCAAGGTACGATTTAACAATCCTCCTCTCAGCTATATGCTCTGCTATATGTGCCCTAATTCACCCACATTGTTTTCTTAGGAGGCTGTGGAGGGATGCAAAACTTTCACCTTGACGGAAGTCCCCCCCCCATGGAGGGCTGTTATTGCCAGCCCAGCTGGAGAAACCAAGCTATCTGCTCGACGGAGCTTGAAGAAGTGGAAATCGACGGCTTCCGAGGAGACAATCATGAGTTCGGTTTCCTGGAGATGGTGTTCAGATGTGCGCCGATGCTTAGAAGAATGACGGTGAAGCAGTCGACCGAGGTTGCGCCAAGCGATGAGAAAATTCACGACGTCTTCAAGGCGCATCCTTTCGTGGAATGTGTTTTATCTCCTTAGTCTGCATCTGTTTATCTATATGGCTCCTAGCTATATATCTATCCCCAGGATGCAACTGTGATTTAAGTTCTATTGAGACTGCATAAACTTATGTTGTCGAGGCCTCATTTGTGCAAGGATTCGGATGTGACTTGTGAGTTGGTACCAGTTAAGAGATTCATCGTTGGAAAGTGATGCTATTCAAATGAAGAAACAATTGCCTAGTTCAGAAATTTCTTATTTAGCCTTGACAATACCAAGGGGCGTGCGCATCGCTACAATAAGTCAGTGTCAAATCTACCATCATGGGGGCAATTTCCGAGACATGGTTAACAACATATACTTGGCCTTCCACTGCTCTGAACACTGAGGGTCTTCTTGTCTGAAAGATCTGCTGTTTTAAAACCACAATGTATGTATGACCTTGAACTTGTGAGAACGATCTGTTCATACGGCCTCTCGGGTGATAAATGTAACAGCGAATCCGGGCAGGATGAATGCACAGGTGACGGCCAGCTCCTGCTTAATTAATAGACACTCCCTTCGTTTCTAAATATAAGTCTTTTAAGAGATTTCAATACAGACTACATCCAAATCAAAATGGGTAAATCTATATATGTCTATATACATCCGTATGCAGTCCACATTAAAATCTCTAGAAAGTTTTATATGTATTTAGAAATGCAAGGAGTAGTATAGTAGATAGATATATAGATAGATTTGCCATAGCAAGCGACATGTAAGATTTGCGGGGCCACTTCAGTATACACACAAACTGCGGGCCACCAACCGATGCACAAGTATTACGCGACTCGCTCCGGCCAGGAGGGACTCGCGATCTAGCGCCTCCGCCGGATCCCTCCTTCACCGCCACCTCATCTAGACACCTCTTCCTCCTCCGCCACACCTTCCTCCCCTCGCCGTCGCCTGAGGCGCCCTCCGACAAAGTCCGGATGGCTCTGAGGAAGGCGGCGGCACGGCCCTTCTCCGGCTGCTCGACACTGGTACGGCGGCTGCGATCCATGGATCAAGGATGGCGGTCTCTTTGGCGAGGCTTCCCCGTCCGATGGCGCGGCTGGGCATGTGGGCTGTCGGGATCAGACCGGGTGGCCGGCGATTCATCGGCGGGTTAGTGCGGCGGCTTGCTGCCCCGACGGCCAGTGCCGAGCTGCTCCTTCCTCCAACCCTCGTTGCGTGCACTCCGTCTTATCGGACATAGCCGTGCTGCTAGCCGGTTACCGGGTTGGGACTGAGCGGGAGGTGGGGACCCGGTTTGCGATAATTCCCAGGTCAGCTCTTGCCAGCCGTGACAGTTACGACACCCAAGGGTGCCATTTTTCTTCCTGGAGACATCATTTGGGTCCACCTGGTTTTTTCCCGGTGAAAACCCAAGGACGGCGACGACGCTGTTGGCGTCGTGTCCTTCTTGAAGGCGTCGTCATGAGAGCTATGTGGCGGTGGGCACCGCTTGGGTGCGTCAACAGTTGCTTGTCAGAATCGCGATTTTGAATCAGATCGGAGCTTCGATGGTAGCATCGCACATCGTAGATTCTTCACTATTAGGATTGTAGAAACGTAGGTTCTAAGAATTAAAATCGTAGAATCATATGGGCTAGTTTGGATCGTAAAGTCATAGAATGGTATAACAGAACCATGATTCTGACAATCTTGATGGCATGCCCCTCTTCCTCCAGGTGGCAGCTGTTCCGGGGGAAAAAACCTAAATTTGAGACTCCCGGATTGGATGATGACGAAGACATTGGTGCCGTTCTCTCTCCTGGGGCCATCATCTTGGAGCACTTGTTCACGGGAGAGGCCAATAGGTGGAGCAATGTTAGATCGACCGCATTGATGACGGTGGGTCTTGGCGGCGTGGAGCAATGGAGTCTCAGAGTTGGACGCGGATTGATCGATGCGCGCAGGCTGGTGGCGTTGTCTGTTGTCGTGATGACGTCGATGACAGATAGGAATGACAAGATCTATGCAGTGATTCCTCCTGAAGACGGGATGCCGGAAGATGGCGGCGGCAGATCCTAAAGCGTGCGTAGGCGGTGCACGTTATGGGATCCCTAGACCGGATGGTCTTCATGCCAGTGGATCAAATTGTGTATGTAATGCGGACAGGGCACATGTGTATACTTGTAGGTGTAGCGAATTTGCTAGAAGGGGGCTTCGCGTTGATCCTTGTATTCATTTTGTCATACTCTGATGAATAATTAATAAAGATGATTGTGTGCATCATGACGATGCAGAGGTTGAGGGTAATCCTTCTTTTTGATAAAAACCAGCAGGCCGCGTGGTACTGGTAGTCTGGTACAAGGAAGTGGAAGGAAGTTTTTCTCAAAGTTTTTTGGCTCTCCGAGAAAATAGAAGAAAACCATGACCTTTCTTGCGACGACACGGAGCGAAGGAACGATTCCCAGTGGTCACAAAGCCTCGCATCAAAGGCAAAGGATTTGAGAGCTACAGCTGCCTCTAGGACCGCACCAAGGAAGGAGATCGCAGAAGATCAATGCCATACCCCAAATACAAGCAAAGTGAGGAGAACTTCTCTTTTGGAAAGCAAAATAAAAGGCAACGAATACTACTCTGCATCGTGGCAAACTATACGGACCGGGTAATGAACTGTAAGCCGGTCAATCGAGCAGTGTGGTGTGTTCAAAAGAAAGGAAAAACAATGATGGCATGACGGTATGACACCCATTGTTGAGTTCAATAGATCTTGGCTTCCCTTTTCAGGATGTGTAGTGGCGCTAGTTGCCTGTACGGCTCTATATATATGTCGCTACTGAATTGATCCGTTAACTTCTACCAAGATGGATTTGGCGAGGCTGGGTATGATTGTGGTTTTACTTGTGTAGTCAAGTGTTTGGAGGACGGCCGAATTCTGTGCTGCGTAAGGATTTGCCTTCGGTGGTCTCCGTCGACGATGATGGATTAATTCGAGCTCCGGTGGAAAAAAGCCATCGATCGTATCCTCGGGCAGTTGGGTTTGGCTGATGCAGCTAGCTTTGCTGCTACACATGGACGGTTGCTCTCCACGGAAGCAAAGCATATATTGGCGCTCAAACTTTGAGACTTACACTACCACCATCTGCATAATTATATATGGGGTCAGCAGGGCAAGACTCCATATGTTCCAAGCCGTGCAGTTTTTTATCCACATTGCTGAAATGAGGGTGTTGAGAAATGTCCAAGATGTTGGTGGGGAAAATCTGACGGGAAAGCTAAGGTAACATGACGCAATTTCTCACATATATTTTGTTTACATGTAAACCCTACTTTATTGTAATGTTAATGCTGTGCATCCATTCCACATATTGCACATGCATGAGATGTGTTATATGTACTTGTGTGTTAATTGAAGCTAGAAGCCTTTTTAGAGGAAATTTCTTAAACTAGCTACTCCCTCCTTTCATCTATATAGGGCCTAATGCATTTTTTAAGACCGCCTTTAACTATTGACAAGATTAATAGTACATGACATGCACAATGTGAAAATTATATCGTTGAAAGCTCCTTTCACACGAATTTAACGGTGTGCTTTGTGTAAGTTGCATGTCATATATTATTGCTTTAATATTTGGTCAAATTTACCCTCGAAAAATGCATTAGGCCTTATATAGATGGAAGGAGGGAGTAGCGTTCATAAAATAAAGAAAAATAGGTTACGGCCCCTAGAAACTAAATATAGCGCACCATTGTTTTGCGAGAATAAATGTTGTTTGCAATGGAATTGATCACTAAGTAACGAAAAGTTTGGAAATATATAAACTCAACATTGTAATCACCTGGTCTCAACAAATTTTCAGTAGTACTATGCTTTGAAGTGCAGTTTTTTTTTTTAGAAACGCGGACCCTTAGGGACCGATTCATTAAAAAAAGGTAGAATCGAGTTGCCTGGTTAATTAATACTGGGTAAAAAACCATTACAACACATCGACAAGAAAGGGACTCTTGCTGAACTAGCGGAATAAGACAACACACGCCGCCAAGATGTGCACTTGGTTAATAGTTGTGCATTTATGGTGCCATGAGACCAAAGTCAAGTATTTGCTGTGTTGTACTTCAAGCAAATTATAAACTTGTACAATAGTATTATGGAGTTTTACTGTCGAACGTAATAAATAAATAAAAAAACAACTTTTGGTCCCTAAAGCTTACAATAGTCTACATATGATCACTCAAGATTTAATGGACGACATTTAATCAGTCGTGTCTCAAAACCGGATAACTTCCGTCAAAAATACATATTGGAGGGAAAAACCGGCCATGTGTCACTAGTTCTCACGCTGAGCTCCAGATCCACCCATCGAGCACCTTCTGTGCATCAAGTGGTTGCCGCCGCCCGAACCACCATTTCCGACTTCCATCATGTGCATCTCCACACCACCATGTTCCTGCTGCTCCTCGGGCACCTGCGTCGTGCCCGCTTCTTCCTGTTCTCCCTCTGCAGCCAATATCACGAGCCACTCTGCCGCTGATCACCTCATCTTCTCCTCTTGGCCATGGCTAGCCCTTCTCCGCATGCCACGACATGCCGCTCCACTCCTCCCACTCCCCGCTGTCTCACAGGCTCAAGAGCAAGCCCCAAAAGTTCCCCGTCCATGGCGAGCTCCTACGGCTACCCCCTCCAATTTCTCATGCCAATTGCCCTCGAAGGTCCAACCCAACCATTGAACATTGTCAGTTTCTATTGGGAAGCACCGCTTGCCTCTTCCCAGTGTTGCCCAGCCATGGCCAGACCTTTGGTGTGTAGGGCGACCTCTCCCGTGGCCTCCATGTGTCGAACCCACTTCCTTTGAGTGCGGCTATATGCTATAGTCGCTATACCTTCATCGGCGGGTGCCATCATGCAGTGGAATGACGACAACGACCTCAACCCGTCTGTTCTGTGTACCGAGATGGAGGTTGAAGACGACGAGATCTAGCCGGTGGGCCGCTCTGTAAGAGATAGAGGTTTTTTTTAAAAAAAAGGAGGGTGGGGGACTCTCCGGCCTCTGCAACAGAACGATGCATACGGCCATCTTATTAAACAAATAAATAGGTTCCAACAAGGTAAATTCTCAAAACGAAAAAAAGAGAGGAGCTCACACGGAGCCAAAAGGGCTAGAAGACAAACTGGCCAAATAAAGGACGTCACAACCGGCTGGCAAAAAAGAGATAGGTAAACTAATTGTCTATCTTATTACATGACCGCCATCCAAACCGGTTGAAGATATCCCGAGCTACCATCTTCCAGCGGATAGATCCAATAACCAAACGCTCCCTGGCCTCCGTCGGGGTGAGTAGCGACCACAAATGGATCAACGCCATGGCTCGGAAGATAACCTGCAAAAAATGAATGTTTGTTGTCCTGTTAAAAACCAAATCATTTCTGCAGTTCCATACTGCCCACAATAAAACACAGACGCCTACGCGAATATGTCTCGCTGTTTCGGGCTCTATCCCGTTAAGCCACGTTCCAAATAACGTGTTGACAGAATTCGGTGGAGTAATACTAAAAGCAATATGGACTGTCCGCCATAAACTTTGGCTAGCGGGCAATTAAGAGATAGAGGTGAAGGGGTAAAAATCTCAGCCCGGGCCCGTGCCATTTTAAGAGGACATGTGACATGTTTTCTCCTCTAATTTGGTCTTAGACAAAGGTTTTCCGGTTTTGAGACTTGATGCACTAAATTTCGCCCAAAAAATCTTGCGGTGCCAAATTTAGACTTTCGATAAACTTGATGGACCAAAACAATACTTTTCTAATACGAAAATCTCATGTGCACCACATGGATACATGCAATGTAGTAGGATATTACAAGAAGAGTTGATGTTAGAAGAACTACCATCATCTTTAATCAAAGAAGAAAGATATCTTATTTTTGCAGGTTGGGAGGGTGGGGCGGGGTGGGGGTAGGGGAGGAGGGCTTATGTATATTTAGTGCTAGCTAGCAACTGAATGATTTTGCAGAGCGAATGACAAACAATTAACTATCCTTTCCTCTTCATTGCTGCATGCAAACGTTGCAAACTCGATAGGTTGTCGCCCATGAGAAATCTGTGGAACGAATGGGAGATCCACGGCCTGGTACTCGCGAGCTTGGCCTTGCAATTCTTCCTCTTCTTCATAGCAGGCATGCGGAGGCGCAGCACATCACGCATCATCAACGCCTTCCTGTGGCTAGCCTACCTTTCGGCTGACTCCGTGGCTGTCTTCGTCCTCGGCCACCTCGCCGTCCGTGCGAGCGGGCCACAACACGAGCTCATTGCCTTCTGGGCGCCGTTCCTGCTCGTCCACCTGGGTGGGCAGGACACCATCACCGCTCTCTCTGCCCAGGACAACGAGCTGTGGATGCGTCATCTCCTGGGCCTCGTCTCCCAGGTGGCAGTGGCCGGCTACGTCGTGTCCAAGTCATCTTGGCCGGACAGACGGCTGCTGGCGGCCACCGTGCTCATCTTCCTCTCTGGGACCTTCAAGTACGCTGGCCGCACCTACTGCCTTTACTCAGCCAGGCCAGCATATATCAGGGAGTACTCCCAGCTTAGTTTGTCAAGAACACTATGGAAGCTGAAGCGTGCAGCCGAAGGAGTCAATTCACACAGAACATCTGCGGATGAATTAATCAGTGAGCTCCGGGATTCTATGCTTGGTGAGGTTCCCAACATGGATTCATTGTTCTATGAAGATGCCATGGAAATCATGTCGGTGGATGCTCCTTCAAATCCGGTGGAGAGTATTTTAGCTCGAGATTTTCTGCCAAGCATGCTGGAGAAGTTTCAGTCAACTTTGTGCCTCCGGAAGCCATATGAGCATGTTGGCAGAAAATTGGTAAAATGTTATGAGAACTTCTACACAAAAAGTCCACTTTTACGTTTCTACGAGCTGTGTGCCAAGATATTTCATTTGAGCTACGGTATTGAAAATTTGGTTATTTTGTTGATTACTGGGATTCTCTGGCTGACAGCTATCCTGTTCCAGTATCTTCTAACCACAATAGCCCTAGTGCTCTTCACCCTGGCTGAGAAAGGGCACCAAGTCCATAATAGAGTTGATGTCACCGTGTCCTACATACTGCTCATCGGAGCCATAATCCTAGACGTGTCCTCTGCCTTCATGTCCATTCTTTCGTCTCTGAGATCCAACCCTTCTAGAGATTTGAGCATGATTAACACTGTATTCTTGCATGTAATCGACTGCATTCAGCCAACATGGAGCAGAAAACAGTGGTCTGAGAAGATAGCACAATACAGCATGGTCAAGAGGCACACCATGGAAGATACTGGAGGCATGTCATATGTGCGGCAACGGATTGGCAAGTATTTTATAGCTTGGGGTGTTGAACTATTGGATCCAAGCCTGACGCACACACAGGTCACCGGAGATCTCAAGGAGTTTGTCCTCGGCAATTTGGTACGTTTTGGGATCAGTAAAGAATACAATGTTGCCAATTTTCGTGGCCAGCTAGCGCTTCAAAAGTGCAGGCAGACGGCTCTGTATGATAGCATCGATGGTGTCAAGGATTTCCCGACAAGCATTCTCATTTGGCACATTGCAACGGATATTTGCTACTACTCTGGAAGCAGCAGCATGACCAACACAGATTGTGAAGGATCAAAGAAGAAAATGTGCAGAGAGCTGTCAAATTATATAATGTACCTTGTCTTCAAGTGTGGCGTGATGCTTACCAGCAACTCCCAGCTTGTTCATAACAATGTTCATGGTGAAATGGAGAAAGTTCTTGCAGATCAATGGTCAAAGATGGTTAATCATGGGGAGGAGGATGTCATGAAGGTGTTTGAAGGCACAAAAGATGAACAACCACCCTTGACAGTGAATGAGAATCAGGGACAGTCGGTCAATACAGATAGTGCTACCTCCAGCGATCTGAAGAAACTCCTCGAAAGGGCCGCGGAAGCTATTTATTCTCCAGTACTACCTCATGCATCCAAGGTGGCCCAGGAGCTCATGGGTATCGTTGATGAAGGTGGGCGCTGGGATCTCATCGCCGCGGTGTGGTTGGAGATGCTTTTATACATCGCGCCTCGTTGTGGAGGTGCTTTCCATTACCAGCATCTTTGCACTGGTGGGGAGTTCATCACGCATATCCTCCTCCTCATGCGTTCTCTAGGCCCATTTCTACCAGGACCTGACAATCCAGCTCCTTGAGCCCTCTGATCGTCTACCATTCGTGTGCCAGGTCATCAGATGACTGTAGATCTGGTCATCACACGCTAGCAAGAACTGGTGTGTGCAAAAGAGTGTGCTATATATATAATAAGTTCTGAGTTCCATTTCCTCTAGTGGAATGGGAATACATGGAACAAATGCCGAATGTTATTTGTGATGCGAAAGTTATGAGTACTTGTCTATTATGATTATGCTGTTGACTGTAAGGGGGAATTATTCCGAGAGAAACAAGTATATGTATGTATGCTACATTTTCTGTATTTTTTTTGTATCTACAAATGGCATGATATAATGAGATGCTTTCCCAAATGTATTTTCAAAATGACCAGCGTTGTTTACTTGTTTTTACAGTGTTAATTATTTTGAATTCAACAAACAAATTCATATAGCTAGCATGCTAGTTGATTTTATGAATGGATTCATTCAATGGAGATATATTTTCCATGCGATGGAGACATTTTTCCAAACTACTCCCTCTGTTCCTAAATATTTGTCTTTGTAGATGTTTCAACAAGTGACTACATACGGAGCAAAATGAGTGAATCTACACTCTAAAACATATCTATATACATCCATATGTGGTGTTTCATTTGAAATCTCTAGAAAGACAAATATTTAGAAACGAAGGGAGTATGAAACATTGTCGGTGTGGAGAAAACAAGTTTGTTTTGAAGTACAGGTATAATTTTTGAACTCGGTGGAAAAAAAAGTTTTCATGCGGTTGTGTTTAGCCGACGAAGTAATGGCCTAAAAGAAGAGCCTCAAATGCGAGGCATGGAGATGGCTCTTCGAGCTGCATCTCTCAGGAGCCCATCGAGCTATGTGCGGCGAGCAGAGTGTGGAATTTGAGAGTAGTGTCTGCAACAAGAGTTATTATCTATGCAATCACATGCTGCAGGTGGTCGTCATTTGTGCAGATCTTTCTACTCGGTTCTTAATTAATTCTTGTCGCAACATGCCTGTGGTAAAACTCCTTGACAAATAAGAAATCTTATTTGTTTGCTGGGATTGACAGCCCTACAACTTGATGCCTATGTGCCCACATATATATACGTATGTTGGAAAAGACTCGCCACTGGTCAATCAAGTTTCTGCAACGCGCAGCCAAGGTAGTAAAAAAAAAAACCACGATCGTACCAGATCGTGCCGACGAGACTCAAATCATTGCAAAAGATATTCCTTGACATCTCGCATAAGTTTCTATGCAAATGTTGGAGACGGTAATCTTTGCAAAAGACATCCTTTGATATCTAGCATAGGTTTCCTTGCAAATTTTCATTGTCGCCTCCACAATGGGTGATGTGTGCATGTTGCTCACCAAAATTACTCACCCTGTTGTGTTCCTCTTCCCTATATCGTGTGCTTGCCGATAGCATAGCCTGGACGGTTCCCTGCAAGCGCGCTTTTGTGCCGTGCTCTGCTCCGCATGAATGGATTTCCACACAAAGGAAAATCACAAAACACGAAGTTACAAAATCCTCAATAGATATGGCATGTCCATCACATGTTTATTTGATTCTTATCATTTCTAGTTCATTCCAGTCGCAAGAGAGCTCACTGCATCGCCGGCGAGAGCAGCTCGTCCTCACCCTCCAAAGTCCCATGTGCCGCTGCATGCCGCGCCGTACGAGAGGGTCGAGCTGCCATGCTTCCAGCGGGCCACCTCCATCTCGCTCTCCGCGTCCTCCTCCGTCATCTACTCATCTTCCACGCTCCAGCCATCGGAGACCTCTCCGCGCTTACAAGTTACAACAATCATACTCTGCGGCAGCACTCCCGACGCACTCGCCGACCTGGTCCGCTGTTGCCCGCGGCTGCGCACGCTCAGGTTCTTGGGCCCTAGCGCGTTCTACATCGGCATCCCTCTCAGCATCACGGTCGCGCTGCAGGAGCACGTCCTCGAGTGGGAGAGCCAAGCAAGAGTAAGCGGCATCGACGTCGCAGCACCCATGCTGGAGCAATTAACCTTGTCCGCCCGCGTTGGAGACGACCACGGCGTATCCGTCTTGGCACCGATGGCGGACAATGTCTCATGGCACTGCCGTTACGGCAGCAAGTTCATGGGGATGGGATACAGGACACTTGAGAGAGTGAGCTTGGTGATGTCGCCGCCAGCGAGACGACACCCACCTGTGCTGCATATACAATCTTTCAAGGTTAGTTTGTGACCTGCTTCCTTAATCCTTATACATTATTAACAAGCATGATTTTGTTATACAGTTTTGCTAGGTTTTCAAGTGGAGGACACTGAGTTTTTGGTCGAATCTGCAGCACAGATACCTTATCTCGGGTTTGTTATGGACGCAAGATAACTTGGCGGGTGAAGTAGAGAAACATCTGCAGATGCAGTTTGCTGCGGACTTGTCTGTCTTTGACTTGGAGCTCCCTGACTGGACACTCGAGACAGTGAGCTTGCTGTCAACAACGACGAGGGCGGCGGCGGCAGAGGGACCACAACTTCCGGTGCTGCGCATTGACGCAATCAAGGTCAGTTCGTCACTCGCAGGTCACGAATCCCAAGTTCCCACCCCGAAGTTTAAAAGACGTGGTTCAGAAGGATTTATGATGGAATTGTTTGCTCAAACATGCAGGAACCATATTGTTACCGGCTTGTATTTTGGTCGCAAGATGTTTTTTCTCGTGAATTAGAGAAACATCTACGGATGCAGGTTGCGGTCCACTTTTCTGTCTTTGACTTGGAGCTGCACCTTGCACCTATGGGCCATGTTTACGGAGCAGTATCGTTTTACTTCCTCCGGATGCATACGATTTGTACTACCATACGTAGGCTCAAGGTTGCCGTGCCCCAATCCATGGTAGGTTTGTGATTAATTAATTATAATTCTCTATGTTATGTAGTCCTTGTTCAGCATATCAGTTATTTTCTTATTGTGTACTAGTAAAGGTGCCCGTGCGTTGCAACGGGTATGTTCGAGTGATTCAACATCATGTTATGTAACATGTGGATATTCATGCATCCATATGGCTTTGTCGGCTTTCTTTTACCGTTATAGCATTAATTTTCTTGTCCTCCTCCTTTCCACTCGCAATCCCACCTTGAGTCCTCGACCTGCACTTCCAAACACGTGACCATTGCAATTTGGTTATATTTCACACCTCCCCCCTACCCCCTCCAGTAAACCTATCTTCTATTTGCACCATCGCTAGTCTTTGTTCTGCAATTAACATTGTAGAACAGAATACCAAACTAATTTAGGTGAACAAATGCAACACATTCACTATTATTCGAACGTGATGTGTTATTTGCTCATCCACTCCTATAGACTTCTTCCAGAATATATGTGCATTTTTTTCCAGTTAGGTTTGAAATGACGGCACCTCTATTCATGTATTATAACATGTACTCTTTATTCAGAAAATGTGCTATCTTAGTAGTTTGTACTACTTACATGTTACATCTAGTATGAGAGAGAGAGAGAGAGAGAGAGAGAGAGAGAGAGAGTGTGTGTATTGACACTTGGAACACCTCATCCCTTCCAAATAACAGCCGGGAAAATTAGTGTACCATAAATTAAGGGGTTTGTAGAATTCTTTTGTTAACAATCAGATTTCCTGTTTAAATAGAAAAGCAATTCTCAGGTAAAATTACAATTGTTCTACATATGTAGCATTCACCACTCTTTCTCTCCAGTAGTACCGCTGTGTATAGAAAATAGTATCGCCATATATAAAAAAGTATATAACATGTTCTATGATATTAAGATATACCATGAATAGATATATTCGCTCAAATCTCTACTATTAAAGTGGGGAATGGAATCCTTCATTTACAACACCCATTTCTTGTGAAAAAATAATCTCTAGTGAAAGTCAAGCAACAATCAATGAAGAATATATACCTAATTTAGGGTTTAATCTCCCAACTGAAAGAATTACCAGGACTACATTCAAATAGAAAAACTGTTAATGCAAGATAAATTTCAGCAATTAAATAAAGTTATGCACAAGTAACCAAATAGATAAATAACATCGTCCAACAAAAAACATAAAACGACCAGGTTGGCTTCTACCATATATAATTTCTCCCCACCCACTGCACAAAAACAAATTGGTGCCTACTATTTTCGGTCAACAACAATTAATTTGCTCTACCCAACTGTGTTTCGCTTGCAACAGCTACTAAATGTAGTTATACTGATCATAAACTTCGGAAACTTATATGGGATAAAGATGGCAATGTGAAGGCCAGAAATTCAGTATTGAATTAGATGAAACTTGCCACGCTCTCCAACATTTGTTAGCAGTATGCTTGAAATCCACGATCAGAATAGGAACGCAACACACCTGTTTACATGTTATTACTCTCTCTGTACATAAATATAAGTCGTTTTAGAGACTTGTATGTTCAGTCTAAGACGTCATATATTTGTGTACAGAGGAAGTAGTTAGTAATAAGGTCGAGTGCTTCTTCCATGCATGACATAATACTGAGTTGTAAATAATGCTTCTTCTCAAGATGCAGTCTCATGATCTGCTTGATGTTTCCCAGGGATGACCAAATTGGTAGCGTGAGGATCCCAGTTACTCACAGAGGCGGGCAATGGCATGTACAGGGCTGAGCAGCACCGCTAGGCTCCAAGGGACTCATTCAACCAACATCTTCCTTCTGCACAACCACTGCAAGCGAAATATGAGCTCAAGTTGCTACCCAACTCATACAGATTTAAACCCAATTGATCAGTCAAAACGAAAAGTACAATCATCCGAGCATGAGGTATAGAGTAGAGCACCACGAAATCCTAGGTTACCTCTTCCAGCCGCCGTATACGAGCCCCTTTCCATCCTCCCGCGCACTCTTCTTCGGCACCCCAAGGCCGCTGCCGCTTTGGTCACCTCCCTCACCTCTCTGGCTCCCCTTACAACCTAAGCGGACGACGACGAGGAAAGGAAATAGAAATCGAATCTATTCAACCTATTGTAAACTCACTATAAAAGTATAAAAGAACATATGCCTTGTCTGGGAATTGCAACTATAATTATTAAAATAAATTTTCACGTACATAAACTAATCAGACCATTAGGCAGTTCATTTTGAGTGAACAGAACACCCTCCTTAAGTGATTAACAGTTTCTCATGATATCTATGGTATAATAGAATAAACAAACCAAAGAAAAGCTATATATGATTACTAAAAATTGTTGTTTGCTATCAAGAAAAGTGATGGTGTTGCATCAAGATGATCTAAATGTAAATCAAATGGAGCTGAATTCTGAACCTGCTTCTCGCGGCTAGCTCGTCTAACAGTGGAATATGAGTAGCACATTTGTATGCACAACCGTATTGCAGTAGCTAAAGGGGCTTGTCCCCCTCTCCCTCATGTCATTAGCTATCAATAATCATTACCTAGTTAGCCATTTGTAGAACAAGGTAAACACAGAGAAAACGAGATGGATTAATTCCTGATAGATGAGATGTATCCTCTTAGCATTACTCAAAAAAGGATACCTGATAGATGAGATGTATACTCTTAGAATTACTCGAAATCACCGAGTTCACTTTCACATACCTCAAGATCAGGTAGAACTTTATCTAATTATCGTCTACTCAAAAAGCATTTCAATTACTTGCAAAACCTGCCATCACCAAGACATCAACACTTGTAGCAATAGACATCATACATTACAATATATATCATCGGCTCATCTCATGTTGCCTAAATCTACATGGACCAATCAAATAATTGTAGCCATATGAAAGAAAAAACTGAAACAGTTCAAAGAAAGGCAAAGAATCTTCAGGCTCTGTAGCAACAGTGGGATTGCTCTTATTTTCGACAAACTCCTTTTGTGTAGAAGCAGTCAATCATGTCTAAAAAAATCTGGAAACAGCTAGCAGGCTAACAAATATGTCATTATTACTGCACATGACTGAATGCAAACTACAGTAAGGGGCATAACCTGTGAAGATGGCCATCCGTCCTTGTTGCTGCAATTGCATAACTCCAGATTTCATTTTTTATGTCATTAAGCAACTCAACGAACATGTGAAAAGCACACCTGCAGTAGGAAGATTCAGCAGCCACATGCAGCAAGTCAGGAGTCGTGTATGAGTAAATCAGAGAAAGGAGAAAAGATGAAATCCAGAACATAAGCGGGAACAGAAATTAGATCCTTTTTACATCAAATCAAGGCTAAAAACGTGTTGAAACATACCGTTGGGTGTCTAAGGCTTTATGTTTTCCAGATCAAAGAAGAAAACGATCTAGTTTTAAAGAGGAGAGTGATTAACCTACCTCCAATCATCAGGGGCGTGCAGATCTGAGTAGGGGGTCGATCCGGAGGAACCAGCATCCACCAAGCCCCGCCGCCTCAACAGGAGCTCCTCTCCCTGCCCTCCGGCCGGTCACCGGAGCCGCCGCCGGCGGCGACCGCCTCCCTCACCTTGTGCCCCTTATCCTCATTTCTTCCTATCTCCCTCATGCCCTGGTCTCTTAGCATCAGCAGGACATCGTCGCCACCGGAGCAAGACGCCGCACCCGCCGCCAGATCCATCGACGCCGCGCCCGGATGGCCGGCGCGGCACCAGATCGAGCGCCTGGCGGTTGGGATCGGGAGGCGAGGGAGAGGAGAGCCCGTTCTCGTGTGTGTTTCTGGTGGTTTTTTTCACTTTAAAAAGGACCGTGTGATGAATACAGTAAACTATAAGGATTTATTTGTAAAATGTTTGAACGAAACGTTTTCTCACTTAAGAAAGGACTGTGGATTGAATACTACAAAACAGAGGGGCTTTTTTGCCAAAGCGTCGATGACGTACGCCCAGAAGCAGTAATTGCTTTATTAGTAGGGAAAGATATAGTAATTCTTCCTTTTATATTAATTTTTATTCTTAGGACAAAGAGAAATGTCAAGAATATTGTGGCCGCGAGCCAGCCGATTGGACAAGCCAAATTGTTTCCTTGACCAAGCTTAAAGAAGTGGAAATCGATGGTTTCCAAGGAGACAAGCGTGAGTTTGACTTCCTGGAACATCTATTGTGATGTGCACCAATGCTTATCAATGTGATTCTCAAGCACTCCGGTAAAGCAAAAATTCACGAGTTCTCCTTAGCACATCCTTCCGTGGAATGGCACTATGATATATCTTCTGTTTCTATATCTATGGCTCCATAGGTAGTGATGCAATGAGAATTTAGGTTCCGCGAAAATATTATTAAACTGATGTTGTTGGAGCATTGCAAATGTGGGAAGATGACATATATCAAGCTTGATTATACATGCATATATCCTAGTTATTATGTTATATGGTGGCTTCCTGTTGATTTTACCACTTTTACAACTTTTGAGAACTGCATTTTCATCCCGTTGGGCAGAATTTGTCACATGTTGTGTAAACCAAACCAAGGTACTCCCTCTTTAAATTTGTTTTTAGAGTCCAAGACAGTGCCAAAGCCGTCTTATATTAAGTTACAGAGGGAGTAACAAAGAAAGAAAAACTCAAACAAATTATTTTTCCCGACCACAAGGCATCCATTCATGATCATGACAAGGACTTGTATGAAGTAGATTTTAGCATATACAAGTCAAAATTAACCAACAAAAGCATAAACTAAAAAGGAACCAATGAAACATAAAAAAAACATTGCCCGGGTTGAAGCTCACATTCTATAGGGTCGTAAATTTCTTTGCTGACCCCGAATCCTCATCCTTCCTTAATGAAAATGGAGTATACCTATCACCTAGTTGATTGAAAGTTAACTAACATTGTGATGATTTTACAAATTTAGCATACAAATTAAAGCAAAAAAGTCATATTCGTATAATTTGCTTATATAAAAGAAAAATTGTAGCATTGTCGACATAGAATTAACTAATTCTGGTCAATTTCACTAATTGTTCTGCGTGTTGTAATAATGTTTATCTAGTGTGAAAAAAGTTATATTTCCTAATATTCTTATTGATAAAAAATATTTGAATTATAGCATGACTTTGTTTTTTTTTGCAAAAGACCAAAGGCCATATATTAAGTAGCACAACCCCTTAAGCCTTACAGAAAATGAAAAAGCATGCAAATCCTTCCGGCGCCAAAGTAATCCTCCTCTGCATCTGAAAGTGCAACTAATACCTGAGTGGTTTTGGTAATTCATAGCATATAGCTCATTGAATTAATATGCTTTCAAGATTTTTATTTCAGAAAGTTAAATGATTGACATGGCATGGACTAGAGATGTGGACCCCTCAAAATGCTAAGGACACATATTGGCAAAAGCTCAAGACTCTTCATTTCCATTTTAAGTGATCCAAGATCACATTGAGTCCATAGGAAAAGGCAATACTATTAAAAGGGGATGAGGTGTTGCTTAATGATCTACTTGCTCAAAATGCTTAGTTATATGCTCCAAAGCCCTCAACCATATTCTCAATTCTAAATATGTCCTAAACCTAAAGTCAAACTCGGCCCCACCGATTTGATTTATCCGGCGCCACCGAGTTCACTTGACATAGCCACTGCCAGAAACCCTAATCAGTTCGGTCTCACTGATAGGGATCTTGGTCTCACCGAGATGGGATTGCAAATTCTCTGTTTCCCTTCATAACGTTTCGGTCTCACCGAAAGGAGCGCTCGGTCCCACCGAGTTCACAATGCAAACTCTCTGTTTCCCTTCGTAACGTTTCGGTCTCACCGAAATGAGCGATCGGTCACATCGAGTTTGCCTGACCAACTCTCGGTTAGCTTATTACTAAAATCGGTCTCACTGAGTTCATGTAATCGTTTGAACCGAGATGAGGTCTTGCCCTAACCCTAGCTCATCGGTCACACCAAGTTGATCAAGTCGGTCCCACCAAAAAGCCTAACATTCACATCTTGAACTGCTTCGGTCTCACTGAGTTCATATATTCGGTTTGGCCGAGTTGGCTCATCTGTGTGTAATGATTAGATTTTGTGTGGAGGCTATATATACCCCTCCACCCTCCTCTCCATTAGTGAGAGAGCCATCAGAACGTGCCTACACTTCCAGCATACATTTTTTGAGAGAGAACCACCTACGCATATGTTGAGACCAAGACATTCCATTCCAACCACAAGAATCTTGATCTCTAGCCTTCCCCAAGCTATTTTCCACTCAAATCCTCTTTCCACCATAGCCAAATCTGTGAGAGACAGTTGAGTGTTGGGGAGACTATCATTTGAAGCACAAGAGCAAGTAGTTCATCATCAACACACCATCTATTAACTTTTGAAGAGGGTGTCTCCTAGATTGGTTAGGTGTCACTTGGGAGCCTCCGTCAAGATTGTGAAGTTGAACCAAGGAGTTTGTAAGGGCAAGGAGATCGCCTACTTAGTGAAGACCTACCCAAGTGATGCAAGTCCTTCGTGGGCGATGGCCATGGTGGGATAGACAAGGTTGCTTCTTCATGGACCCTTTGTGGGTGGAGCCCTCCGTGGACACGTGCAACCGTTACCCTTCGTGGGTTGAAGTCTCCATCAACGTGGATGTACAATAGCACCACCTATCGGAACCGCGCCAAAAATCTCCGTGTCTCCAATTGCGTTTGCACACTCCAATCATATTCCTTTATTTTCTTGCACCTTGCATGCTTTACTTTCCGCTGCTCATATACTCTTGCCATGCTTGCTTGAAATGTATTGTGATTGCTTGACTTGCGCTAAGTTGTTAAAATCTGCCAAGACTTTAAACTGGGAAAAGGATAGATTTTTATTTGGTCAAGTAGTCTAATCACCCCCCTCTAGACCTACTTTTGATCCTACAATTGGTATCAGAGCTTTGGTCTCCATTTGCCTTGATTTCCATAGCTTTGGTGATCATATCCTTGGTTTCACAACCTAGGAGAGTATGGCGTCTAGCGAGGGAAATTACCACCGTATAGGTCCTTACTTTGATGGTACTAATTTTGCTAGTTGGAAACATAAAATGAAAATGCATATTCTTGGACATAACCCCGCCATTTGAGCTATTGTATGTATTGGCTTGAAAGGTGAATTCTTCGATGGAAGAGAACCGAATCGTGAAGCAACCGCGGAAGATTTGAAGATGCTGCAATACAATGCTCAAGCTTGTGATATCCTCTTCAATGGATTGTGCCCCGAAGAATTCAACAAATCAGCCGCCTTGAGAATGCAAAGGAAATTTGGGATACTTTGATTGATATGCACGAAGGTACTGAGTCCGTCAAGGAATCCAAATTGGATGTGCTTCAAAGTCAACTTGACAAGTTCAAAATGAAGGATGGTGTGTTTGTTGGGATCTGATGAACTTCGAGTTTATGATCATTTATATCTTTTTATATCCATGAAAGTTATTTGAGTTTCTTTGATCTCTTATATGCATGATCTCTTATAGCCTTGTATTTCTTCTCCGATATTTGGGTTTTGTTTGGCTAACTTGATCTATTTATCTTGCAATGGGAAGAGGTGCCCGGTAGTGGGTTCGGTCTTACGGTGCTTGATCCTAGTGACAGAAAGGGAACCGACACGTATGTATCGTTGCTACTAAGGATAAAAAGATGGGATCTATATCTATGCAATAGATAAACAGATCTTGTCTACATCATGTCATCGGTCTTATTGCATTACTCCATTTTTCCATGAACTTAATATACTAGATGCATGCTGGATAGCGGTCGATGTGTGGAGTAATAGTAGTAGATGTAGACAGGAGTCGGTCTACTAATCTTGGACGTGATGCCTATGTGATGATCACTGCCTGGATATCGTCATAATTATTTGAAGTTCTATACATTGCCCAACAGAAATTTGTTTACCCACCATTTGCTATTTTTCTCAAGAGAAGCCACTAGTGAAACCTATGGCCCCTGGATCTTCTTTCTCATATATTTGCTTGCGATCTACTTTCCTTTGCATTTTTATTCAGATCTATTAAACCAAAAATACAAAAATACTTTGCTGCACTTTATTTTATTTGTGATCTATTATTTCAATCTACTATAAATTTCTGGCATCATTACCCGAAAGGGATTGACAACCCCTTTAACATGTCGGGTTGCGAGGTGTTGTTATTTGTGTGCAGGTGCTGTTTACGTTGTGTTGCTTGGTTCTCCTACTGGTTCGATAGCCTTGGTTTCATCACTGAGGGAAATACCTACATTCGCTGTGCTACATCATCCCTTCCTCTTTGGGGAAATACCAACGCAATCCTAGCAGACAGGAGCTTTTCTGGCGCTATAGTCAGAGAGCCATCAAAAGGAATTTCTGGCGCCGTTGCTGGGGAGGATCAAGTCAAGATAGTCTCCCGGCTCCACGCCAATTTCTGGCGCCGTTGCCGGGGAGGATCTTCAACATAACCAGGTTCCTAATCACAGATCTCATCTCCTCGCAATTTACATTATTTGCCATTTGCCTCTTGTTTTCCTCTCCCTCACTTCACAAAAATTTGCCATTTTATTCGGCTCTCTTTTTTCCGTTGCCATGACCGATCCTAAAAAGGCTAGGGGATTTCTCCCAAGTTTTAATGCTTTGGATAGCCCCTCCGTCCTCTCCAAGCTCATAGACAATGATGTTGTGGAAGGACTTACCGGGGTTGTTAAGGATAATCTTGACAATTTTGATGAAGACAATCCCGGAATTTTTCGTTATTATCTGATGAATCTTTGAAAGATGCTTGGGATAGACTGTTAAGAATCCGAGCTAGCTATGTGCCCCAATAACAGATAGAGATATACTTGAAAAGTTTTTATGCTGGTTTGCCTTCTTCCTTTAAGCAAGTCTTAGATTCTATATTTGAAAACAGTTTTCTTGAAGGGGATGCCGTTGATACTTATGAAAATATGAAAACCATATTTGGGCATCCCAAGGGAGATCATGTTGAGCCAACTACCCTTCTATGCTTTTATCAAAATGAAACAATCAAAGAGATGAAGGCTAGTTTGGATACGAATTTTCGCAACGTGCTTAATCTTTCCTCTGCTGTCAATGGTCATGTGCTTGCACAAAATAGAAGATTAAATACCATTAATAGAAAATTAGCTATTTTCCTTCAAAAGGACAGAGATGAAAAAACTTAGATCCTTGCCTTACGCCTAGCTAAGGGCGTAAAACTATAGCGCTTGTTGGGAGGCAACCCAATGAATAAAATTTATTTTTGTTTTTTTCTTTATGTTCTTGTGTGTTTACACAATTATGCTACTGGTACGATTGTGTTTTTTATGTTTTAATTAGTGTTTGTGCCAAGTAAAGCCTTTAGGATCTTCTTGGGTGATAGTTGTTTGATCTTGCTGAAAAAGACAGAAACTTTGTGCTCATGAAAATAATTGTTAAAAATCACCAGAACATGATAAAATGCCAATTCTTTTTGCGGAAGATCAATATAAAAATTACCCTGGTCTTCCTAATTTTTCAGAATTTTTGGAGTTACAGAAGTATTCAAAAGTGTCAGATTACTACAGACTGTTCTGTTTTGGCAGATTCCGTTTTCTTTGTGTTGTGTGCTTATTTTGATGGCTCTATGGTTTTCTTTGATGAGTTTTTGCCATAGAAAATTTGGAATACAGTAGATATAATACAAAAACAAAATATGAATTGGTTTGATCCAACACTTATAGTAGTGGTTTGCTTTCTTATACTAACAGATCTCACGAAGGTTTTGTTGAGTTTTGTGTGATTGAAGTTTTCAAGTTTTGGGTTATCTTATGATAGATGAAAGAAAGTTAGAAGATCCTAAGCTTGGGTATTCCCTGGCATCCCAAGCTATTATCCAGGAATGAGCAACCAACTAAGCTTGGGGATGCCCCTGAGTGGCATCCCCTCTTTCTTCTAACAACCATCGATATTTTACTCGAGGCTATATTTTTATTTGTCACATGATATGTGTTTTGCTTGGAGCGTCTTTTATGATATGAGCCTTTGCTTGTTTTATTTTGTGTTTTAAGTCATCAATCCTTGCTGGACACACCTATTTGGGAGAGCCAAAATTATTTCATGACTTGTTAGAATTGCTCTCTATGCTTCACTTAAATCTTTTATGAGCTAGGACTTGCTCTAGTGCTTCACTTATATCTTTTTTAGCACAGTGTGCTTAGTATTTTGAAGAAATGCTCTCTTGCTTCACTTCGATTTATTCAAGAGTTAGTAAAATTTTTAAGAAATTCTCTCTTGCTTCACTTAAATTATTTTGAGAGAAAGAAAATTTGTTATGCTCATGATCTTCACTTATATTTGTTTGAGCTTATGAAAAGCAACACATGAAAATTAGTCCCAAAGTGATAAATATCCAAGAAGGATAAAGAAAGAAACAAAATGTCATGAAGATCATTGGACAAAATAAACTTGATTCTTAGTAATAGTTTTGAGATATGATGATGTGATATGTGAGTCATGTTGATGAGTAATTGTGCTCTAGTAAGAATATTGGTGTTAAGGTTTGTGATTCCCTATGCATGCAAGAAAGTCAATGATCATGCGATGAAAATTATACCCTATTTGTGGTGCATTATTCGGTGTTAATTATGCTTAATTATTGCTTATGTGATTATTCTTTTCTTGGTTGGTCGCTTCTAAATCTTTTTGCTAGCCTTCATTTTGCACTAAGTATGACCTCTATGAAGGAAATATGCCCTAGAGGCAATAATAAAGTTATTATTTATTTCCTTATATCATGATAAATGTTTATTATTCATGCTAGAATTGTATTAACCGGAAACATAATACTTGTATGAATACATAGACAAACAGATTGTCACTAGTATGCCTCTACTTGACTAGCTCGTTAATCAAAGATGGTTATGTTTCCTGACCATAGACATGTGTTGTCATTTGATTAAACGGGATCACATCATTAGGAGAATGATGTGATTGACATGACCCATTCCATTAGCTTAGCACCCGATCGTTTAGTATGTTGCTATTGCTTCCTTCATGACTTATACATGTTCCTATGACTATGAGATTATGCAACTCCCGTTTGCCGGAGGAACACTTTGTGTGCTACCAAACGTCACAACGTAACTGGGTGATTATAAAGGAGCTCTACAGGTGTTTCCGAAGGTACATGTTGGGTTGGCGTATTTCGAGATTAGGATTTGTCACTCCGATTGTCGAAGAGGTATCTCTGGGCCCTCTCGGTAATGCACATCACTTAAGCCTTGCAAGCAGTGCAACTAATGAGTTAGTTGCGAGATGATGTATTACGGAACGAGTAAAGAGACTTGCCGGTAACGAGATTGAACTAGGTATTGAGATACCGACGATCGAATCTCGGGCAAGTAACATACCGATGACAAAGGGAACAACGTATGTTGTTATGCGGTCTGACCGATAAAGATCTTCGTAGAATATGTAGGAGCCAATATGAGCATCCAGGTTCCGCTATTGGTTATTGACCGGAGACATGTCTCAGTCATGTCTACATTGTTCTCGAACCCGTAGGGTCCGCACGCTTAACGTTACGATGATAGTTTAATTATGAGTTTATATGTTTTGATGTACCGAAGGTTGTTCGGAGTCCCAGATGTGATCACGGACATGACGAGGAGTCTCAAAATGGTCGAGACATAAAGATTGATATATTGGAAGCCTATATTTGGATATCGGAATCATTCCGGGTGAAATCGGGATTTTACCGGAGTACCGGGGGGTTACCGGAACCCCCCGGGGGTTAATGGGCCTTCATGGGCCCTAAGGGAGAAGAGGAGGGCCGGCCAGGGCAGGCCGCGTGCCCCCTCCCCCTAGTCCTTATAGGACAAGGAAGGGGGGCGGCGCCCCCTTTTCCTCTTTCCCCCTTCCCCTTTCCTTCTCCAACAAGGCAAGAGGGGGGAGTCCTACTCCCGGTGGGAGTACGACTCCTCCAGGCGCACCCCTAGGGGGCCGGCCGCACCTCCCCCTCCCTCCTTTATATACGGGGGCGAGGGGGCACCCCAAGACACACAAGTTGATCTTCGTGATCGTTCCTTAGCCGTGTGCGGTGCCCCCTTCCACCATATTCCACCTCGTTCATATCGTAGCGGTGCTTAGGCGAAGCCCTGCAATGGTAGAACATCAAGATCGTCACCACGCTGTCATGCTGACGAAACTCTTCCCCGACACTTTGTTGGATCGGAGTCCGGGGATCGTCATCGAGCTGAACGTGTGCAAGAACTCGGAGGTGCCATAATTTCGGTGCTTGATCGGTCGGGCCGTGAAGACATACAACTACATCAACCGCGTTGTTATAACGCTTCCGCTGTCGGTCTACGAGGGTACGTGGACAACACTCTCCCCTCTCATTGCTATGCATCACCATGATCTTGCGTGTGTGTAGGAATTTTTTTGAAATTACTACGTTCCCCAACAGTGGCATCCGAGCCAGGTTTTATGCGTTGATGTTATATGCACGAGTAGACACAAGTGAGTTGTGGGCGATATAAGTCATACTGCTTACCAACATGTCATACTTTGGTTCGGCGGTATTGTTGGATGAAGCGGCCCGGACCGACATTACGCGTACGCTTACGCGAGATTGGTTCAACCGACGTGCTTTGCACACAGGTGGCTGGCGGGTGTCAGTTTCTCCAACTTTAGTTGAACCGAGTGTGGCTACGCTTGGTCCTTGCGAAGGTTAAAACAACACCAACTTGACAAACTATCGTTGTGGTTTTGATGCGTAGGTAAGAACGGTTCTTGCTAAGCCCGTAGCAGCCACGTAAAACTTGCAACAACAAAGTAGAGGACGTCTAACTTGTTTTTGCAGGGCATGTTGTGATGTGATATGGTCAAGACATGACGCTAAATTTTATTGTATGAGATGATCATGTTTTGTAACCGAGTTATCGGCAACTGGCAGGAGCCATATGGTTGTCGCTTTATTGTATGCAATGCAATCGCCCTGTAATGCTTTACTTTATCACTAAGCGGTAGCGATAGTCGTAGAAGCATAAGATTGGCGAGACGAAAACGATGCTATGATGGAGATCAATGTCGCGCCGGTGACGATGGTGATCATGATGCTGCTTCGGAGATGGAGATCGCAAGCACAAGATGATGATGGCCATATCATATCACTTATATTGATTGCATGTGATGTTTATCTTTTATGCATCTTATCTTGCTTTGTTTGACGGTAGCATTATAAGATGATCTCTCACTAAATTTCAAAAAAAAAGTGTTCTCCCTGAGTATGCACCGTTGCCAAAGTTCGTCGTGCCCAGACACCACGTGATGATCGGGTGTGATAAGCTCTACGTCCATCTACAACGGGTGCAAGCCAGTTTTGCACACGTAGAATACTCAGGTTAAACTTGACGAGCCTAGCATATGCAGATATGGCCTCGGAACACTGAGACCGAAAGGTCGAGCGTGAATCATATAGTAGATATGATCAACATAGTGATGTTCACCATTGAAAGCTACTCCATTTCACGTGATGATCGGTTATGGTTTAGTTGATTTGGATCACGTGATCACTTAGAGGATTAGAGGGATATCTTTCTAAGTGGGAGTTCTTAAGTAATATGATTAATTGAACTTAAATTTATCATGAACTTAGTACCTGATAGTATCTTGCTTGTTTATGTTTGATTGTAGATAGATGGCCCGTGCTGTTGTTTCGTTGAATTTTAATGCGTTCCTTGAGAAAATAAAGTTGAAAGATGATGGTAGCAATTACACGGACTGGGTCAGTAACTTGAGAATTATCCTCATTGCTGCACAGAAGAATTACGTCCTGGAAGCACCGCTGGGTGCCAGGCCTGCTGCTGATGCAACTGACGACGTTAAGAACGTCTGGCAGAGCAAAGCTGATGACTACTCGATAGTTCAATGTGCCATGCTTTACGGCTTAGAACCGGGTCTTCAACGATGTTTTGAACGTCATGGAGCATATGAGATGTAACTTATTAACTTACACTGCAAGTAAATTGGATTTCAATTATTTTCTGATATTGTGAAACTTAACATACATTAGGTTTATAAATAATACCAGCCAAAAATATAAAATGCTCGTGGCAACGCACGGGCAGTCTACTAGTAATTGGGTTGGTTTATGCTTGTGCTCTGTGTGCCTGGCACTCACTTAGGTTCAGTTTTCGGTTCAAGTAGCAGCTACTAGCTATTGTATATGCAACAACACATTTTCAGGTTCAGGCTGTTTTAGATAGCAGTTTGTAACATATATATGCAAACCCCTGATGTCTTCCAGGCAGTGTTTGTTTGTTAGTATGGCAATGTTTGTCGTAGTGGTCAGGAGCCTCCAGTGAGCTCATCCACTCTTTGTTTTTCTATACCTTCCTATTGATGTTTAATTTTTCTAGCCTTTCTTGGGAATATTTATATGTTCGAATCACAGGGATAAGAATGCACATGCCTATCGTACCTAATACTTGTTGGGCAAACAAGAAGGACTGATGGTTCATTGTCCCAACCATCAGTTGAGAACACAGAAATTTCCTATTTGCAAGTTAGAGGTTTGACTGGTCCATGTGGCTTCTATATTCCTTTGATGTGCCTTCAGTTGACAACATAGCTAACTACTGTTTATGGTTACTATTTGGCAAAAATAATATTTAAAGCTTGATTGGATAGCTATTTGGGACAACTATTTAAAGCTTCTTTGAACTTAATCATGTGTTGTTTAGGTGTAAAGACAAACTAGTTGACTGGAAATCGTGACCTCTCGCAGAGCATGTTGATTGCAAAAGCAACCAAGTTTAAATATTGAAACAAATTCTAATTTCGTACATATGTGTGCTGATATGTCCTGCTGCAGTTACTCATCATTGTTTTAGTACAGTAAAGCTTGTGCAACTTTGACAAGATATTTTGGCAACCTTACCTTATTATTTGAACCGAACATCCCTATTCTAAGTTTGTTTGTCTGAGGGTGAGCTTGTCACATCAAACCTGTTGGTGGCGATTTCATTTCTCCTTTGTGATAGTTTACTTGTTACTTCTACTTGACTTGCTCGAGGAATATCCAATCTTTATGGCATATGCTAAATTGTCGTTCTCTCGGTGCGTAGATAAACCATGATAATTACTTATATTGCGTGGATTGTCGATAACACACACCTGATTAAATACATTTGATTTTATTTTTTCAGTATCGTGTAGTTCTATACTATTAAATCTATGTTTGCTCCATAGCCACATAGCTATCTTTGGACTATTGTTCTTATATGTGCTCTGCTATCATGTAGGCAAGAGTTGGTCCGAGGCTGTCGTTGCCGAATTCGGGCTAGTGCATGTGCAAGGTATTGGGCAACAACCAGATTTATACAACCTTGACAAGCTCAGCTTTGCCACGGCCAGCCTCAAGCAGACCGTGCTCCCCTCCCCGTTTATAGTACTATATATCTTCCGAAGCTTCTTCTCCTCCGTGCCATTTAAGTTTGCCTTTGTTTGTCCAGATGAATACGATGAAGTCCACCAACAAGGAGCTAAGGGGGCGAGGAAAGCTTGAGGACATTGATGTGCGTTTCTTTTTGCATCTGCCCATTCTAGTTGTTGTCGCTACTGTCAAATTCGTACTACAATTATATATGGTCTGTCAGGATTTGTGTTTGCTTCTTGAGTTTTCATGTTCAGTATTTTATAGTAGTACCCATTAACTTGCAAAATCCCAAGCTGTAGCTCAATTTTATATGTAGTGTGCAATAGGAGTTTAATTAGAAACGTCATGCTTGGCATTGCCAAGTATGGTATATCAGAAACTTAGCTTACATGATTGCGATTAGCTAATCTGGATCACATTTACTAGATGTATATCCATGAGTTTACGTGAAGAACTCCACAAGAACAAATCAACAGTAAACTGACTTCCCTGGTAATTATATCACGTGCAGAGGTGTCTCTTGACATTTAAACTTCTATTCCATCTTATGATATTGAACTTGTAATACCCCAACATTTGATACGTGATATTGTTTACTGAGTTTAGTGTCCTGTGATATTGATTAATTTTCTGTCATGCCGCCTTTGCTCCTGTAGGAGATAGTGAACTTAAATGGTGCTCAGTTTGCTTCTCTAATTTACATGCTCATTCATCTCTGGCCCCCTTCCCAGGCTGCAGGTCATAGACAAGGGGGCCCGGTGATGACCACGGGTTAGATGTGGCCGCCACCGAGGTGTGCCCTCCTCTCTTTCCCTTCCTATGAAGTGTTTGTGTGCAATCTTGTTGTTGTGAAGACCATAATCATAATCTTCCTATTTATTGAGTGGTGCGAAGTAGAATGCAGTCTTATATGTTCTCACATCCTGTGATTTTGAATATTTTCTGCCACCCTCCTTTGCTCCTTAATTTATGTTGTGTTTCTTTAAAAACACCCTGATCTCCAGCACCGCCCTCTCTTCCTCTCTGATGGCTCTGCTGCCTAGCGTGGAGATGGGATAGGATCATAGGAGGCCGACTTTCTTCTGTAGAGAGTAGATGTAGGAATAGGTGTGGGTTGGCACTTGCCCCTGTGAAGTTAGTGGGTTTGGTTGTTATTTGTTTTCTTTAGAGGCTCTCAGTTAAGCTGTAATTATTTGCGAATGGAATGAAGCTCCTGTTATATAACAAAACGAAGTGAAGTGTCAACAATGATGAGTTTCCTTGAAGTATAGGATCACCTTATTGCAAGAAAGTTGTTCTTTTTTTCATAGAAGAGTGGAATTGCACATGTTACCTGTATGGTCACTCATATTGTAGAAATAAACGAAACTTGGTGATGTGATATTATTTTTTGAAGAGACTGTCTTAGTTTCGTTCTATGTTACTCTTAGCAGGATTATGATACTAAGCTTTCAAACGTTGGCCTAGCAAGAACTGGACCAATCCAAGAGGTATCATGCATAAAAAACTTGTAAACACACAAGGGTTATTATTATGACATGACCATCATGTATCTCTTCTTGTTTGTTGTTTCTTCCCAAAGTCTCTAGTCTGTATGTATACTAGAGTGGTCATAAGAGTAGAGACATGGGAGACGAAAGGAAATCGCCGGTAGTAGCATCTTTTTCTGTGCATCTGGAGATGGCGAGTGTTGATTTGTGACACTTGTTGGTCACCAGCAGCACCTCATGCAGATTTCAGTTTCTTACAGATTTCAGTTGTTAGATAATTATATGCAATGGTATTTTATAGATGATCAAAGTGAAACTCGTCTTAATGGAATCGAAGTGCAAAATTGAATTTAAAAGTCTTCAAACCATCAAGAGAAATGCTAGACATTCTAATAATCTTGGACACCTATCTTTCTTTCAATGCAAAGCTCATCAATTCTGGCCTTTCAAATCTTGAAATGTCCAAAACGCTAATTAATGCTTGTACTATAGGATATTGACAACAAGATGAAGTGGCCGGCTCTACAGGGTGTGATGATGAGGATCTATCTGGGTTTGGTTGTCGAGGAAGAGTAGGGGGAATCCCAGTTTAATTGGTCATGCCCATCAGTGAAGATCTTGTGCATGCCCAGTACTTGTATTGGAAACAGAAGTAGTGTGGTGATAGCATACTGCTACCCCGACGCACACTGGTGGTCTTCCCCGCTTGCCGCCTCTTCTTCGACTACTACGCGGGTAAGACACTTGGTTCCTTCTCATGCCCTCTCACATGCTCCGAGGAGCCCAACCATCGTGGCCATGATGTGCCGGCCATCGCGCCAATGACCTAGTGCATGTGGCATTGGCATGTCATTAACAGGATAAGTTGCATGTTTAATTTGGTCATCTTACAAGGGCTTGGTCTCTGACTATATTATGTGTTATGGTGTGATAAAGAAATGCTTGTACTGGATCATACTTGGTCGTTTCTGGGTTAAGTATACAGGCTCATAGGTTAACAAAAGTCACTCCCCTCTTTGTAATTAAGCTGGGACAAGAACAGAAATACTATACTTGGGTTGGTTTATGCTACTGCTTTCTGACTATATACTTAGAGAATTTAGAGCATGACGTATTGTATGTACATTGTTTCATTATCATCCGGTGGCATGCACGCATTATGCTTGTGCTCTGTTTGCCTGGCACTCACTGTAGGATCAGTTTTCAGTTCAAGTAGCAGCTACTAGCTATTGCATGTGCAACAATACATTTTCAGGTTCAGACTGTTTTAGATGGCAGTTTGTAACATATGCAAACCTTGTTGTCTTCCAGGCAGTGTTTGTTCATTAGTATGGCACGGTTGTCATATCGGTCAGGAGCCTCCAGTGAGCTCATCCACTCTTTATTTTTCTATCCCTTCTTTTCAATGTTTAGTTTTGTTGGCCTTCCTTGGGAATATTTATATGTTCGAACCATAGGGATGAGAAAGCACAGGCCTATCATACGTAATATTTGTTGGGCAAACAAAAAGGACAGATGGTTGATTGTCCCAGCCATCAGTTGAGAACACATAAATTTCCTATTTGCAAGATAGAGGCTTGGCTGGTCCATGTGCCTTATTTATTCCTTTGATGTGCCTTTAGTTGACAACATAGCTACCTACTGTTCATGGTTACTATTTGGGAAAAATAATATTTAAAACCTGATTGGATAGCTATTTGGGACAAGTATTTAAAGCTTCTTTGAACTGAATCATGTGTTGTTGAGGTGTAAAGACAAACTAGTTGGCTGGAAACCATGAACTCCCACAGAGCATGTTAATTGCAAAAGCAATCAAGTTTAAAAATGGAGAAACAAATTCTGAATTCGTAATGCGTGCTGATATTTCTTGCTGCATTTACTCATCATTGTTTTAGAATAGTAAAGCTTGTGCAAATTTGACAAGATATTTTGGCAACTTTACGTTATTATTTGAACCAAACATCACCAATTCCAAGTTCGTTTGTCCGGGGTCTGGTCTCATCAAACATGGTGGTGGCGATTTCTTTTGTCCCTTGTCATAGTTTACTTGTTACTGCTACTTGGCAAGCTCAAGGAAATATCTAATCTTTATGGCATATGCTAAATTGCCCTTCTCTCTGCGCGTAGATAAGCTATGATAATTACTTATATTGCTGGATAGGAGTTTTGTATTATCGATAATACACATACATGATTAAACACATTTGGTTTTCTTGTTTTAGTATCGTGTAGTTATGTACTGTTTAACTCTTGCTCCATAGCTAGATATCTATATTTGGACTATGGTTCTTATGTGTGCTATGCTGTCATGCAGGCAATAGTTGGTTTGTGGCCGCCGTTGAATTCGGGCTCCCCGGGCACAAGCGCATGTACAAGGTGCAAGGCAACAAACAGATCTACACAACCTTGACAAGCTCAGCTTTGCCGATGCTGGCCTCAAGCAGACTATACCCCCCCCCCCCCCTCACTATTTATGCCACTATATACCTTCTGAAGCTTCTTCCCTGTACCATTTAAGTTCGCCTTTGTTTGTCCACATGAATGCGATGAAGTCCAGCAACAAGGAGCTAAGGGGACGAGGAAAGCTTGAGGACATCGATGTGCATTTATTTTTTGCATTTGCCCATTCTAGTTGTTGTCACTGCTGTCAAATTCATGCTACCATTATATATGGTCTGTCAGGCTTTGTGTTTGCTACTTGAGTTTTCCTCTTCACTATTTTACAGTAGTAACCATTAACTTGCAAAATCCCAAGCTGTAGCTAAAAAATATATGTAGTGTACAATGAGAAGTTTAAGAAGAAACTGTCATGTTTGGCACTGACAAGTATGGCATTATCAGAAACTAAGCTTACATGGTTGCGATTAGCTAATCTGGATCACATTTACTAGCAGTATCTATGAGTTTACGTGAAGAACTCCACAACAACAATAAATTCCCTGGTATATCATGTGCAGAGGCGTCTCTTGACATTTAAACCTTTGTTCCAGCTAATGATAGCTGGACTTGTAATACCCCAACATTTGTTAGGTGATGTTGTTTACTGAGCTTAGTGAAGGAGAATGCAGTCTTAGAAATTAAAAATGTGTTCTCCTGTACTGTGATATTGATTAATTTTATGTCATGATCCCTTTGCTCATGTAGGAGATAGTGAACTTAAATGGTGCTCAGTTTGTTTCTCTCATGTACATGCCCATTCATCTCTGGACCTTTCCCGATGGGCTGCAGCTCGTAGACTACGGGGTAGATGTGGCCGCCACCGAGGTATGCCCACCTCTCTTCTCCTTCCTTTAAGTGTTTGTGTGCAATCTTGATGTTGTGAAGAGCATGAGGATAATCTTGATGTTGCATTCTTGCTGTTTATTGAGTATTGCGAAGGAGAATGCAGTCTTAGATGTGCTCACATCCCGTGATTTTGAATATATTCTGTCACCCTCCTGCCTTTGCTCCTTAATTTATGTTGTGTTTCTTTAAAAATGTCAAACATCCACGATCTCTAGCGCCACCCACTCTTCCTCTCCGTCGGCTCTGCTGCCCAGCGTGGAGATGGGATAGGATCATAGGATAGGCTGACTTCCTTCCGTAGATAGCAGCTATAGGAATAGGTGTGGGCTGGCCGGCTGGGACATGCCCCTTTGAAGTTGTGGGCTCAGTTGTACTGAACTGCGAATGAAGCTCATGTTCAAAGAAATAATAAAAAGAAGTAAAGTGTCAACTATGATGAGTTTCCTAGAAGTATAAGATCACCTTATTGCAAGAAAGCTTTTCTTTTTTTTAAGAAAAGTAGAATCGCACAAGTTAACTGTATCGCCACTCATATTGTAGAAACTAATGAAACTTGGTGATGTGATATTACGTTTTGAAGATACTATATTAGTTTCATTCTATGTTACTCTTTGCGGGATTCTGATGCTAAGCTTTCAGACGCTGGCCTAGCAAGAACTGGACCTATCCAAGAGGTATAATTCATAAAAAAAATGTAAATATACAAGGGTTATGATTAGGACATGACCATCTTGTATCTCTTCATGTTTGTTGTTGTTTCTTTCCAAAGTCTCCAGCCATATATACTAGAGTGGTCATAAGGGTAGACACATGGGAGACAAAAGGAAATCCCTGGTAGTTGCCATTGTTGCTAGATAGTGGTTCACTGCAATGTTGCTAGCTAATGGGTCAAGGCCAACGCTAGTTGATTACTTGTCTTTAAAAAAGAACGTCAACCACTGAAATTACAGTTATGTGATGACAAGTTAACTTCGTTTTCTGTGGGGATTTGTTTGCTTCTCAGGAAATAGAAAGAATTGTAACTCCGTGCTGTTGTTAATTGCTGACTTTATTATTTATTTATTTATTAAAGGACATGTGCTGAAACTGGATGCAGATGCATGGTCCTTTCTTCCTTTCCCTATGCATACGTGATTTGAAGGCTGGCTGGGAGGGGCTAGGGTAACATATTTTTTTCCTCCCCTTGTTTGATTGGACGGTCAGTTCTGCTTGCACGGTTGCACATGTTGTATTCTCATTGATGTTGAGATAATGCTGTTTGTTATCGAATTCGAATGAACTAGGCAGAGCCATGAACCTCTTTGTCGTCACTTATTTTCTTAGCATTTTTGCCTTGTCTTGTGGTGTTAGAGAAATTAGACTCGCATTTTGGGATGTTAATTATGAACACAGGAGGGAGAGCGTATATATGGGCCACCTGGAGTTGGTTGTCAAGATGAAGTGGTCGGATCTACACGGTGTGATGATGAGGATCTAGCTGAGTTGGGTTGTCGGGGAAGAGTAGGGGGATCCCTGTTTGATTGATCACACCCATGAGTGAAGATCTTGTGCATGCCCACTACTTGTATTGGAATGTCGTGTAATCTTGGTTTACCCTTGGTGATGGCCTCCGAAGGGCATCAACCATCGAGCAGCCGTGCTCGTCTTTTGTCTTTCGTTTGTTGGTTTGTTCATGGGAATCATAAATGTTGTGAACAACCAATGAATGAACCTCTGTATATATAGGTTGAACAGAATTATTTTCTGCCAACTGCCATGTCTTTGGAAGATGGGATGCAATCAAACTGAATGTTCTTTTTTGATGATCTAAATAAAGCCCTTGTCTTTTCGGTGGCATAATCAGTTTGAGGAGGATTCATTTTCTGTCACCTGCCTGTGCCTATGGTCCATTTTCTTGTAAACTGTAGCTAGCATATACACTTGCTTGTGATTCTTGTGAAAATAAGAGCAAAATCAAACAAGACTTGAGCACTCACTTTTCTCCTTGTCTAGAATTGGGTGTAACCCACATTGTTTATTTTGGGCATCCTCAACCCACATTGTTTATTTTCGACATCCTCAACGAAAGCAAGTCGACTGTGGAAATTTAATTAGCTTCCGCTCCCTTCGTTCGTTCGTAAATGTAAGTACTTTTAGAGATTTTGAAAAATGGATGAATCCAGATTCCGGGACTACATACGGAGCAAAATGGGTGAACCTAGATTCCAGCAGGAACTACATACAGAGGAAAATGGATGGATCTAAAATATGTGTATACATGCGTATGTGGTCCGTATTGAAACTCTTTAAAATGTCTTATTTTAGAAACGGAGGGAGTAGAATACAGAGGAAGTTGAATATTCTTGAGGCCATTTTAAAAAGCAGGTATGTAGAGTATTAATTACTACCTCTGCATGCATTGACACAGCGCAGTGGAACCGACCGTCGTAGTGGTTAATTAATGCAGTGTTTGCCTGCGTTGTAATTACCGATTCCTCGGGACGGAGTGGTATTTTGGAAGGAAGCCTCGTTGAACCACGAACCCGTGTTACTTAATTTCTTTTTCTGTGGATGAAATGAGTGCTAGCCTAGGGATACCCATCAACGGCCTGGGTTGCGTCACCTCATCGATCCGCAACAATGAGGCCATCTGAACGAGAGCCATCATCCAGAGCTTGTTCTCTTAGACCATACCGCCGTCGTCTCTATATATATACAAGTGATAGTGATCTATCCGCGTGCGGGGTTCGCGTGTGACTTATGACTTGGGACTTGGGCGACGGCGACGACAAGATGCATTGGTTTCCATGTGAGAAGAGGTTGTCGTTCAAGATGAAAGAGAAAGAGACGGCAAGACTCTCCATGTGAGTGAGGAGGTTCTTCTTGTTCAATTTGGAGTTGGATCGACCAATCCATCTATATATGCCGATTCATTTTCATTTCTTTGCTTCAATTCGAGGAGGAGAAGGAGAAGTTGAGTTGATGGCCCTCGCTACATCGCGGACAAAACAAACAAACAAACAAGGGTCTGTCTAGAACACATCTAGATGTGACATAGTTACGTCACATCTAAGCTGATGTCCATTCTATTTATGGTCTATTTTTTTCCTAGTTTTTTTTTTGTTTTTTGTTGTGGCATTATATATTGTTGGACCTCAGATGTGACATTTTTTAAAAACATCTAGATGTGAATTAGACAAACTGAACAAACAAACAGCAGCTGGACATACGTGCGCATCCCCGTGCTCGTCTTCCACGGCGTCCCCTTCCCCTGCGCCGAACCGGTTCTAGCCCGCGTGGTCGCCTCGGCGGTGTCCCGTCTTGATATTCGCCACCCCCCACCCCCGACTCAGTCTGCGAGGCGGAGTCCTGCGTCAGCCTCGCCTCGCTGCTGCGCACCGCCGCGCGGCTCTCGCCGGAGGAGCTCGTCGTCGCGGTCCCATCGGACGAATATTTGTATGAGAGGGTCGAGCTGTTGTGCTTCCAGCGTGCCACCTCCATCTCCGTCGGGCCACCAGCTACCGGTGAATTATTCCCCGCTCTCAGAACGCTGGTGCTCTCAGGCTGCGCCTTCGCGGCCTACTCCGCCCTCGAGGACCTGGTCCTCCGGTGCCCGCTTCGGCGCGTGCTCAGGTACACCCTACGTGGTGGCTTCCTATTTGACATCATGGTACGTTCGTTGTCGCTATGAGAGCTCGTCATTGCCTCTAGGGCATATTTCAAACCGGTCGCCCTTACGTTGATATATCAGGGCTCCATGCAGGGCAGTGCGTCTTCAGGCCCTCCCAGGGCAGTTTTCGACGCCACCGCCTTTCGCGGGCCCGTGCGGTCTACGGCTTTGACCGGGTACCAGAGGGGTTTGACCGGGGGATTTTCCTGTTGTTCTGTGTCACGGCAGGTCATACCTACATGCCAAACTAGGTTGGAGCGCATGCGGTCACATGACTTACCCTCCCCCCCCCCCCTCTGCTCGATTTGAGGGGGACTGCCACACGATGTTCTGAACCTTTTTGCGTGATTGTCCGGTTAGGCCCCGGGGATATATCTATCAATAAATCTCGTTAACAAATCTCTGTGTCATTTTCGTATGATTACTTTTAGTCATCGGTAGATCAGGCACGCGTCTCTATTTTTTTGTAGCAGTGATGAAATGAGATTGAAAGTGCAATGAAAACTAGCCTAGAAAAAATGTGTGAGAAAGAGGGGAAGGAAAAGAAATGCAACAAGTAACGGTTATAAGTCCAACTCACCAACTTTATCATTTTTTGCAATATTTATATTTGTGCTCCGTAAGCTGAGTGCATTATACCATGTACTTGGCTTACCTGCAGCACCGTCATGGAGCCGTTAGCGGGTGACGCGTGAGCCACGTGGCAGGTACGCTTTGCCCTGCGTTGCACTGTAAGCCGAATGCTTCTCCGAGGCAACTTCGGCTTACCCGAGTGTACGCCGCCGTTCGTTGTTTAAGCCAAGTGCCGGACCGCTATGTTCATGGTGTACACGTAGGTAAGCCGTAAACCCGTGTTTCAGCACTCGGCTTACGCAACGATACTAGGCGAGTTTTTCCTGTAGTGAGAGGCCGAACGTACACCAATCCAAGTATCCGACTTATATTGACCCACGTTGTTGCCAAACGTACACCAATCCGTGTATCCGACTTATATTGACCCAAAGCTTCAAAACCTTATATTGACCCACGTTGTTGCAAAGCCCGAATACCCTATCGCACGAGATAGATCGATGGAGCTGCGCCTATCGCCAGCACCGCCTCGATCGGCCGGCGGACTGGACCGCATCAGCACCCTCTCCAGTGGTGGTGAACGATCAGGCCGCAGCGCACGCACCCGTTCCTCCCAGCTAGTGGCCAGCATCTTCGAGCCCGTGCTCACCTCCAAGTCCGTGACAAAGAGAAATGTCAAGAATATTGTGGCTGCGAGCCACCCGATTGGACAAGCCAAATTGTTTCCTTGACGAAGCTTAAAGATGTGGAAATCGATGGTTTCCAAGGAGACAAGCGTGAGTTTGACTTCCTGGAACATCTATTGAGATGTGCACCAATGCTTATCAATGTGATTCTCAAGCACTCCGGTGAGGGCACGCCAAGTGAAGCAAAAATTCACGAGTTCTCCTTAGCGCATCCTTCCGTGGAATGGCACTATGTTATATCTTCTGTTTCTGTATCTATGGCTCCATAGGTAGTGATGCAATGAGAATTTAGGTTCCGCGAAAACATTATTAAACTGATGTTGTTGGAGCATTGCAAATGTGGGAAGATGACATATATCAAGCTTGATTATACATGCATATATCCTAGTTATTATGTTATATGGTGGCTTCCTGTTGATTTTACCACTTTTAGAACTTTTGAGAACTGCATTTTCATCCCGTTGGGCAGAATTTGTCACATGCTGTGTAAACCAAACCAAGGTACTCCCTCTTTAAATTTGTTTTTAGAGTCCAAGACAGTGTCAAAGCCGTCTTATATTAAGTTACATAGGAGTAACAAAGAAAGAAAAACTCAAACAAATTATTTTGCCCCAACCACAAGGCATCCATTCATGATCATGAAAAGGACTTGTCCGAAGTAGATTTTAGCATATACAAGTCAAAATTAACCAACAAAAGCATAAACTAAAAAGGAACCAATGAAACATTAAAAAAATATTGCCTAGGTTGAAGCTCACATTCTATAGGGTCGTAAATTTCTTTGCCGACCCCGAATCTTCATCCTTCCTTAATGAAAATGGAGTATACCTATCACCTAGTTGATTGAGAGTTAACTAACATTGTGATGATTTTACAAATTTAGCATACAGATTAAAGCAAAAAAAGACCTATTCTTATAATGTGCTTATATAAAAGAAAAAATGTAGCATTGTCGACATAGAATTAACTAATTCTGGTCAATTGCACTAATTGTTCTGTGTGTTGTAATAATGTTTATCTACTGTGAAAAAAGTTATATTTCCTAATATTCTCGTTGATAAAAAATATTTGAATTATAGCACGACTTTGTTTTTTTGCAAAAGACCAAAGGCCATATATTAAGTAGCACAACCCCTTAAACCTTACAGAAAATGAAAAAAACATCCAAATCCTTCCGGCGCCGAAGTAATCCTCCTCTGCATCTGAAAGTGCAACTAATCCCCGGGTGGTTTTGGTAATTTATAACAACATATAGCTCATTGAATTAATATCCTTTCAAGATGATTATTTCAGAAAGTTCAATGATTGGCATGGCATGGACTAGAGATGTGGACCGGAACAGGGCTCGATGCCGACGGCCATATGGCTCCCTAGGTAGTGACGCTATGAGAATTTAGGTTCCGTGAAAACGTTATTAAACTCATGTTGTTGGAGCCTTGCAAATGTGGGAAGATGACATATATCAAGCTTGATTATAGATGCATATATCCTAGTTCTTATGCTATATGGTGGCTTCTTGTTGATTTTACCTCTTTTAGAACTTTTGAGGACTGCATTTTCATTCCGTTGGGCAGAATTTGTCACATGCGTGTAAAAAGGAAACAGAAGTTCAAAACAAACCAATGTACTCCCTCTTTAAAAAAAAATAGAGTCCATGACAGTGTCAAGCCGTCTTATATTAAGTTACAGAGGGCAAAGAAAGAAAATATCCATTCATGATCATGAAAAGGGCTTGTATGAACTATGAAGTAGATTTTATCATATACAAGTCAAAAAATTAACAAACAAAAGGGCTGTATCAACTTTATTCTGATGATTATGTGGATTTTACTATATTTTTTGTCAATATATACTATTTTCCTATTACATGTGCAAATGTTAGAAAAATAAAGACAGGCCACGTCAAAATTTCCAGTGAAAAGCCATCAGTGGAAAAAGGATCACCAATAAGATAAAACTTTTGAAGTTTTAGCATTTTTGACAGAATCTGTTGATGTCATACTTTGGATGCATGGGAGAGGGAGGAGAGAATTCCAATAATTACTATCTAGTACGAAGAAAAACTTACATGGTTGTTTATAATCACATGGATGCACAAAAAATATGTTCATATGGATCAAAACGAATGTTCATATGTCGATGGTTTTTCCTGCATCGTTTCATATGCATCTGTATATGTAATCTTTTTCAAATGGAAAAAACAACAACAAAGAAAGTAATACTTCCTCCGTCTTATAATATATGACATTATTACATATAATATACTCACATATTAAATATAATAACGTCTTAAAAATATAATAACATTTTATATTATGGGTCGGAAGGAGTATTCCAGACTTTTGAAAAAAAAAATGAGAGAGAAAAACTAAGTGCGCCCGGCCCAACCCAGTTGATCAGGGGGGTAAACCATATCAAGCGATCTATCTGTATGGAGTGGCGGCGATGGTGGCGGCACCTTAGCTCCGATGGAGGAGTAGGAGCACGCCGCCGTGCACGCGCCCGTTACTCCCGGCTGGTGGCTCGGATCTTCGAGCTCGTGTTCACCTCCAATTCTGAGACGTTGTCGCTGCTGAGATCGGGAAGTCTCTTCGGCTCGCCGGCGCCGTCGCCATCCAGCGGTCCAGGCACGGCGGATCGCATCAGCGACCTCCCAGACGACCTGCTCCTGCTGGTCCTCGCCCGCCTCGGCTGCGTCCGCACCGCCGCGCGTGCCAGTGTCATATCCCGCCGGTGGCGCAGCCTCTGGACCCGCCTTCCTGCGCTCGTCTTTCGCGACGTCCCCTTCCCCTCCGTCGAAGCGGTGCTCACCCGCGTGGTCTCCTCTGGCTCCGCCTCGACGGTGTCCCGTCTTGATATCCGACCACCGAATTGACCCTTCTCTGTCCGCGCGGTGGAGCCCTGCGTCCGTGTCTCCTCGCTGCTGCGCACCGCCGCGCGGCTCTCGCCGGAGCAGCTCGTCCTCGCGGTCCCATCGGGCGAAGATGTGTATGAGAGGGTCGAGCTTCCGTGCTTCCAGCGCGCCACCTCCATCTCGCTCTACTTCTCCGTCTCCGTCGGGCCGCCGGCTACCGGTGAATTATTCCCCGCGCTCACAACGCTGGTGCTCTCAGGTTGCGCCTCCGCGGCCTACTCCGCTCTCGAGGACTGTTTCTGCTCCGGTGCTCCCCCCTGGGCTGAACGCGAGGGGGAGAAACACAAGGACGGCTGAGATCTGTCAAAAACAATTCGTGAAGAGGGGCACGATCGTCTTTTTATGCCCGCGGAACGCTCGTCCAGACCCCTCCCCCCCCCCCCCGCAATGCTCACTGTTTATCCAGAGGCAGCATCGATCGGCTTCAGTTAGCAGCAGTAGCGAAGGAATCGCTCGATCGGGTTCAGTTAATAGCCATCGATCGATCGCTCGGATTCAGTAATGCGTAGCCTGCAGTGTAATCGCTCGGGTTAAGTTAGAGCCCAACGCCTCGCTCGGGTTCAGTTAGAGCCAATGCCTCGCTGTCAGGATCCCGATCCTAAGTCACACCGATCTAGCATGTAACACATCATATCATTTTGCGGCCTCACGCACGGTATTCTCACGGGGGCCACCTTACCTGGCCCGGGACCGTTTGCGCCTTTTGGCTCACGTATATGATAGTTTCGCTAGCATTCATATGACAAAGAACCCGGAGCGACATGGCTAGTCGTGAACCCAAAGCGGCACTAACCCATGGGGACAGGCATACATGAATCAACTTCGAGCATGTCGGTCAACAGCGTGTGAATCCGGGCTGTAGCACTGGGCTAACAGGACTTCGGTAATCCGGACTGTAGCAGGCTAGGCAGGACTCCGGATGTCACCGCGTGACATTTCCCCGAAGGGACAGACACAGGAACGAAGTGAAACACATGCCGGCCAGTCAAGTGTCCTGAGCAGTAGTGTTGGGCTAGCAGGACTCCGGTGAACCGGGCTGTAGCGGACTACTATGGCTCATGGAAGCACTAGACTACATTTCCCCATAAGAGAGGTTGCCAAGGATAAACAACTAGATTGTCGGATCCCACACATACCAAGCATTTCAATCATACACACAATATGCTCGATATGTGTAAATACAACATGGCATCACAACATAACTCTACGACTCAAAGTATTTATTCATTAGGCTCCAAGAAGCGAGATATTACAAACATGGGTCTAATGACCCAACATTCAGAGCATACAAGTCAAAGCACATGCGGAAGCTTAACATGTCTGAGTACAGACATTTACAAATGAAAAAGGCTGAGAAGCCTGACTATCTACCAGATCCTGCCGAGGGCACAAGATCGTAGCTGAGGTATCAAGCTAAACATCGGGGTCCACACGGAACTACTAGCGAGACTGACGTCTCTCTGCAAAAACATAAAATAGGCAAACGTGAGTACAAATGTACCCAGTAAGACTTACATCAGAACTAACTACATATGCATCGGTATCAACAAAGGGGGTAGTGGAGTTTAACTGCAGCAAGCCAGCTTTGACTCAGTGGCTAACCTGAACTACGAATGCAAGCAACTCTTTTGAGGTGGCGCACACGAGTCCACATATTCACCATAACAATACACCACTATGGATCCGCTCCCGTCTCCCTACGAGAACACCATCCATAGCACTCACGCTTATCTTGCGCATTTTAGAGTATCCACTTTCACTTGTCTATGAACTGTTATAGGCAACCCAGAAGTCCATTACCGCGGACACGGCTATTCGAATAGATGATGTTAACCCTGCAGGGGTGTACTTCTTCACACACGCTCTCATCACTTACCACCGTTTACACGACATGTACTCGGCAACCTTCAAGCGGAAGCCCAACGAGGGTGTCGGCCACGGCCTACCTAAACACTCAAGTCTCTAGTCCAGGTTTATCGCCTATTCAGGTTCCATCCGCAGGGAGTCCGGCCGAGGTTTCCACATACGGCCCCGAACGATGTGTACAGGGTTCCGAGACACCAAACGGGCGCCCGGCATGCCCGGCCAAGTGCCTACCGCAACACAGCCCACCCCTACGGTCAGCGCTGCGTGCGGCCCCCAGCATACTACAAAAACCAGAAACTACTTGCAACTCCTGGACAGATGACAAGGGTGATCAAGAAGCCGAGAGGGTCCATTGGTTTCGGGCCCAATGCGTGGTAGTAACTGTTTCATGGATCACAAACACAGAACTCAGTTCCTGAGGACGGCTTCAATGAGACAACCCACCATGTACTCCTACATGGCCTCTCACCGCTACCTTTACCAAATCGTGTTCACACACTTAGCTCACACACAGTAGGACATGTTCAACACCATTCCAATTCATCCCCGATGAATCAGATCTGACTCAACTCTAAGCAGTAGCAGGCATGACAAACAAGCATGAATGAGTAGGCACATCAGGGCTCAAACAACTCCTACTCATGCTAGTGGTTTCATCTATTTATTGTGGCAATGACAGGTCATGCAAAGGATAAAGGGGTTCAGCTACCGCAGCAAGTAATAGATGAATCGTTGTTGTCATAATGCAGTAAAAGAGAGCAGGAGCGAGAGAGTGGGATTGTATCGAAATGAACAAGGGGGTTTTGCTTGCCTGGCACTTCTGAAGATATTATAGCTCTTCATCGGTGTCATCGAACTCATCGTCGAAACCACGTCTATCGAGAGGGGACAATTACCGGCAAACAAAGAAGAACACAATCAATGCAATGCAACAATTATGATGCATGATAATGTCATGGCAATATGGTGTGAGTTGAGCTAATGCAGCTAGCAACAATTTAAATGAAGTTGGTTTGAACCCAAGGTTCAAATTCAAATTCCACATGTGGTTATTTAAATGCCATTAACATGTTTCAGTTATACAGCAGGTATAACTTAGTTTGTCATGCATGAAAATGGTACAGATGAATAGATTGCATTTTTCTGATAATTTTTCATATATAATTTGTTTGATTTGGAGTTACGGTTGAATTACTATGATTTTTTGAAGTTTTGGGTATTTTCTGAAATTTCCTGAATTAAAATTAATCCAGAAAATGAGTTATGGCGTCAGCACTACGTCACCGTGACGTCAGCAGGTCAACTGACCCGGTCCAGGTCAAACCTGACCAGTGGGGTCGGCACGTCAGTGACACAATTAATTAACAGGGTTAATTAAATCTAACTAATGAAATTAACAACCACTGGGCCCATTGTCAGTGTCAGCGGGGTAATTAGTCCTAAACTAATCTAGTCAGGGGCGGGGCCCACGTGTGTTGACCCCAGGGAGGTCAAACCCCGGGTCGAACAGGTCAAACCTGCTGGCGACTCGACGCCGGCGAGGCCCGAGACGGTGGTGTGGCTCGGAAAACGCCCACAGGGCACGGGCGAGGCTGTTCCTGGGCTCGTTGGAGAGCTCTTGCAGGGGCGCGTCTAGTGGTGGTGGAGGCCGGGCCTATGGTGGCCGGAGCCAACGACGGCGAGCTCCAAGGCGGCGGCCGGAGTTCGGCAATGACGGGTACGACGCTACGGTGCATGTGAGGAGGAGCTAGTGGGCGCTACGGGCTCCTGCAAACGTGCTGAGCACGATGACGCTCTCAGGCGCGGCGGAGGTGGGCTCTACCCACGGCGGCGACGAAGCGCAATGGCGGCGAGCTTCGGTCGAGGTGGCCAAAGGGCCTAGAGGAGGAAATCGACGAAGGGGAGAGAGGGGTTGGGAGCAGGAGCTCACGGCGAGTGCAGAGGTGGCCTCGGCGTGCTCGAGGAGGGGATGATGAGGTCGTGCGGCCGCCGGCGATCTCGGGGCAGAGATGACGAAGATGGCGGGGTAGAGGGCGAGGCAGGGCGTCCGGCGTCGTGCGAGCTGACGGAGAGACGCGGGAGATGGAGGCAGAGCCCGTGGTCTGCTCGGAGAGGCGAGGGGAGCTCGGTGGCCACGGGGACAGCGGGCGGCGGCGACAGTGGTGCTCGGCGCGAGAGGGAGAGAGGACCAGAGGAGGGGAGAGGCACGGGAGAAATCTCGAGGGGGTCGAGGAGGTTGCGTGGCGTCGCGGGGAGGGTCCAGAGCGACGAGGGGGCAGCCAGGCAGGGTGGAGGTGGCCGCACTGCGGTGCGCGCTCGTCGGGCACGCGCCCGTCCTTCTGGCAGAGGAGGAAGACGACAGGGAAGGAGGCGGTGGTGGGCTGGGCCGGCCACTTGGGCCGCCAGGTGGGCTGCAGAGGTAAGTCCAGGTAACTCTCTCTCTCTCTCTCTCTCTCTCTCTCTCTCTCTCTCTGTTTCTGTTTGTTTTCATTTTATCTTTGCCACTGCTTTTAAAATTCAAAACAGTGTCAATTATCCTCTAATAATTTCATATTGCAAAATGGACTTTTCCAAATGCACATAAAATATATTAGAGCTATTTGGAGATATATCCTATATATATTTGGGTATATTTCCAAATTCAAATAGGATAGCGATTTAAATTCAGTGCCCAAAATATTCCACAAAAATGTTCCCTATTTTTGGTTTGGTCTCAAAGCCTTGCCAAAATTAACAAACATTTATGAAGGCATTTTGAAAACAATGAATGCAATTTAAAGGGTTCTTGCCCTTCTTTTAAATTGATTTTTGAGGCTTTCACTTTCCTCATTTCAAGTTTGTTGAAATTAACAGGATGCATGATGCTCACTGATGCAACTATCTCCAAACAATTCTAGGGCTGTGACACTCGCACACACGCGCGTACGTGTACGAGAGAAACACACATCGCTCGGCCCGTGACCTCCCACCGTAACCGGGAACTCCCCAAAATTTTCCTCCCCCTCGCTTCTACCACGGTTTTTTCCGTCATGGACGGCCCAAAGAATGTCATGTAGCTGCGTCTTCGGCCCACCCAGGATGAAAAGCTCATTTTCTGTCATAATTTTTTGTCATAGAAGTAGGAGCCCACCACATCTATGATGATACCGGGTTTTTTCACAATTATCGTCATAGAAGTGTCATATGTATGACAGAAAAAAAATTCGTTCGGCCCAAAAATGTCACGGATGTGTCTTTTTTTTGTAGTGTCAGTATCAGGCTTGGGTCTAGCTTTGGACTTCTTCACGGGAGTGACAACGTGCTTGTTATTCTTCTTGAAGTTCCCTTTCTATCATTTGCCCTTTTCTTGAAACTAGTGGTCTTGTTAACCATCAACACTTGATGCTATTTCTTGATTTCCACCTTCGCTGATTCAGCATCGCGAAGAGCTCGAGAATTACTTTTGTCATCCCTTGCATATTATAGTTCATCACAAAGTTTTAGTAACTTGGTGATAGTGACTAGAGAACTTTGTCAATTACTATCTTATCTGGAATATTAACTCCCACTTGATTCAAGCAATTGTCATACCCAGATAATTTGAGCACATGCTCACTGGTTGAGCTATTCTCCTCCATCTTGTAGGCAAAGTACTGTCAGAGGTCTCATACCTTTTGACACGGGAATGAGTATGATCCAATTTCAACTCTTGGAACATCTTATATGCTCCGCGGCGTTCAAAACATTTTTGAAGTCCCGGTTCTAAGCCGTAAAGCATGATGCACTAAACTATCAAATACTCATCACACCGAGCTTGTCAAACGTTCATAACGTTTGCATCTGCACCTAGCGGTGCATCAAGGACATAATTCTTCTGTGCAGCAATGAGGATAATCCTCAGATCATGGACCTAGTCCGCATCATTGCTAATATCATCTTTCAACATAGTTTTTCTCTAGGAACATATCAAAAATAAACGGGGAGCTACATCGCGAGCTATTGATCTACAACATAGTTATGCAAATACTATCAGGACTAAGTTCATGATAAATTAAAGTTCAATTAATCAAATTACTTAAGGACTCCCACTTAGATAGACATCCCTCTAATCATCTAAGTGATCACGTGATCCATATCAACTAAACCATGTCCGATCATCACGTGAGATGGAGTAGTTTTCAATGGTGAACATCACTATGTTGATCAATATCTACTATATGATTCACGCTCGACCTTTCGGTCTCAGTGTTTCGAGGCCATATCTGCATATTCTAGGCTCGTCAAGTTTAACCCGAGTATTCTGCGTGTGCAAAACTGGCTTGCACCCGTTGTATGTGAACGTAGAGCTTATCACACCCGATCATCACGTGGTGTCTCGGCACGATGAACTTTCGCAACGGTGCATACTCAGGGAGAACACTTGTACCTTGAAATTTAGTGAGAGATCATCTTATAATGCTACCGTCGAACTAAGCAAAATAAGATGCATAAAGGATAAACATCACATGCAATCAATATAAGTGATATGATATGATCATCATCATCTTGTGCCTTTGATCTCCATCTCCAAAGCTCCGTCATGATCAGTTGATCACCATCGTCACCGGCTTGACACCTTGATGTCCATCAAAGCATCGTTGTCGTCTCGCCAACTATTGCTTCTACGACTATCGCTACCGCTTAGTGATAAAATAAAGCAATTACATGGCGTTTGCATTTCATACAATAACGCGACAACCATATGGCTCCTGCCAGTTGCCGATAACTCCATTACAAAACATGATCATCTCATACAATAAAATTTAGCATCATGTCTTAACCATATCACATCACAAATGCCCTGCAAAAACAAGTTAGATGTCCTCTACTTTGTTGTTGCAAGTTTTACGTGGCTGCTATGGGCTGAGCAAGAACCGTTCTTACCTACGCATCAAAACCATAATGATTTTTCATCAAGTATGTGTTGTTTTAACCTTCAAAAAGGACCGGGTGTAGCCACACTCGATTAAACTAAAGTTGGAGAAACTGACACCCGTCAGCCACATGTGTGCGAAGCACGTCGGTAGAACCAGTCTCGCGTAAGCATACGCGTAATGTTGGTCCTGGCCGCTTCAACCAACAATATCGCCGAATCAAAGTATGACATGCTGATAAGCAGTATGACTATTATCGCCCACAACTCACTTGTGTTCTACTCGTGCATATAATATCTGCGCATAAACCTAGCTCGGATACCACTGTTGGGGAACATAGTAATTTCAAAAATTTCCTACGCACATGCAAGATCATGGTGATGCATAGCAACGAGAGGGGAGAGTGTAGTCCACATACCCTCGTAGACCGTAAGCGGAAGCGTTATGACAATGTGGTTGATGTAGTCGTACGTCTTCACGATCGACTGATCCTAGCACCGAAGGTACGCAGCTCCACGATTTGCACAAGTTCAGCTTGGTGACGTCCCACGAACTCACGATCCAGCAAAGTGTCGAGGGAGAGCTTTGTCAGCACGATGGCGTGATGACGGTGATGATGAAGCTACCGGCGCAAGGCTTCACCTAAGCACTACGACGATATGACCGAGGTGGATTATGGTGGAGGAGGGCACCGTACATGGCTAAGAGATCAATGATTAACTTGTGTGTCTATGGGGTGCCCCCTCCCCCGTATATAAAGTAGTGGAGGAGGGGGAGGGCGCCGGCCTCCTAGGCGCGCCCCAAGGGGAGTCCTACTCTCACCGGGAGTAGGATTCCCCCCTTCCCTAGTTGGATTAGGAGAGAAGGAAGGGGGAGGAAGGAGGAAGGAAAGGGGGCCCCCTCCCAATTCGGATTGGGCTTCGGGGGGGGGGGGGCGCCCCCTCCTTTCCTCCCTTTTCCTCTCTCCTATTATGGCCCAATAAGGCCCATATACCTCCCGGGGGGTTCCGGTAACCTTCCGGTACCCAGTAAATGCCCGATCTCACCCGGAACCATTCCGATGTCCAAATATAATCGTCCGATATATCGATCTTTATGTCTTGACCATTTCGAGACTCCTCGTCTTGTCCGTGATCATATCCGGGACTCCGAACAACCTTCGGTACATCAAAACACATAAACTCATAATATCGATCGTCACCTAATGTTAAGCGTGCGGACCCTACGAGTTCGAGAACTATGTAGACATGACCGAGACACGTCTCCGTTCAATAACCAATAGCGGAACCTGGATGCTCATATTGGCTCCCACATATTCTACGAAGATCTTTATCGGTCAAACCGCATAACAACATACGTTGTTCCCTTTGTCATCGGTATGTTACTTGCCCGAGATTCGATCGTCGGTATCTCAATACCTAGTTCAATCTCATTACCGGCAAGTCTCTTTACTCATTCTGTAATGCATCATCCCGCAACTAACTCGTTAGTCACATTGCTTGCAAGGCTTATAGTGATGTGCATTACCGAGATGGCCCAGAGATACCTCTCCGACAGTCAAAGTGACAAATCCTAATCTCGATCTATGCCAACTCAACAAGTACCATCGAGACACCTGTAGATCACCTTTATAATCACCCAGTTATGTTGTGACGTTTGGTAGCACACAAAGTGTTCCTCCGGTATTCGGGAGTTGCATAATCTCATAGTCATAGGAACATGTATAAGTCATGAAGAAAGCAATAGCAATATACTAAACGATCAAATGCTAAGCTAACATAATGGGTCAAGTCAATCACATCATTCTCTAATGATGTGATCCCGTTAATCAAATGACAACTCATGTCTATGGCTAGGAAACTTAACCATCTTTGATTCAACGAGCTAGTCAAGTAGAGGCATACTAGTGACACTCTATTTTGTCTATGTATTCACACATGTACTGAGTTTCCGGTTAATATAATTTTAGCATGAATAATAAACATTTATCATAAAATAAGAAAATAAATAATAACTTTATTATTGCCTCTAGGGCATATTTCCTTCAGATGGAGCAGTAGCTTTTTACTTCCTCCGGATGCATAAGATTTGTACTGCCATACGTAGGCTCAGGGTTGCCGTACCCCAATCCACGGTAGTCCTTGTTCAACATAACAGTTATTTTCATATTGTGTATATAGTGATTCTTCCTTTTATATTAATTTTTATTCTTAAGACAAAGAGAAATGTCAAGAATATTGTGACTGCGAGCCAGCCGATTGGACAAGCCAAATTGTTTCCTTGACGAAGCTTGAAGAAGTGGAAATCGATGGTTTCCAAGGAGACAAGCGTGAGTTTGACTTCCTGGAACATCTATTGAGATGTGCACCAATGCTCGTCAATGTGATTCTCAAGCACTCGGGTGAGGGCGTGCGAGGCTAATGACTGGACAAGCCAAACTATCACCTTGCCGAGCTTGAAGAAGTGGAAATCGATGGTTTTCAAGGAGACGACCACGAGTTTGACTTCCTGAAACATCTATTAAGATGCGCGCCGATGCTTAAAAATATGATCCTGAAACTGTCGGATGAGGACACACCGAGCAATGCAAAAGTTCACGACTTCTCCATGGCACATCCTTCTGTGGAATGCCACTATGGTGTAACCTCCGATCATATATCTGTGGCTCTTAGAGGGTGCTTGGATACGTTTTAGTCCCATGACTAAAAGTAGTGGGACTAAAACTTGCTAGCCTCACCCATGCTTGGATACAAATACTAAATAGACTAAAATGTGTTAATGAGCATTTATTATCCTCCAAACCCTCCAATCCCGAACTCGCATGTGTTAAAGGAGAGGAGTTAAATGAGGAGAGAGAGGACTAATCCACATTTTAATAGGGTTCCCTTGACTAAAATTTTTTAGTCTCAAGACTAGTTCTAGCCTCTCTTTAGTCAGGGGTGATTGGAACTTTAGCCTCTAAAAGAGACTAGTTTTAGTCAGACTAAAAATAGTCCCTTGGATCCAAGCATGGCCTTAGCTAGCTTCGTGCACAAATCTCTATAAGTTGCACCAAAACCTAATTAAACTCACATAGGTGGGGTTATAAATTCATGCTATGCAAATCTAAAAGCATGTTTGGTCGGGCATGATCCTACACGCTCAATCCGGAAAACAGAGGGCCTAATAATACGTATTTCAAGAACTGCATTGACTATCGACAAGACCGATAATGTATAAGGTGCATGCTATAAAAACTATGCCATTAGAAACTCCTTTCAAATTAGTATACTTTTGTAACACACATCATAATTATTGATCTATGTAATGATCAAAGTAAATCTCAACGGCCCTATAAATATGGATGGATGGAGTAGTTATTATGATAAGCTGCATTTTCCTTCTGCTATGGAGATGATTTAATATGCAATGAGAAAAGAGAAGAAAAAATCAAATAAACCAAGAATATAATTTAGAAAATTTGGAATTAGCCCCTGCAGCTAACCATGCCAGTGTGCTTGAGAAATAAGTAAACTAAGAAGATGTACAATAATTTTAACAAAAATAAGAGACATACAATCCTGGTGCATCAGACCTTTTGTTGTTGTTGTTGTGAAAACGGGCCATTTTGGTCATTGACCATCACCACTACTTTACCATGTGTCACAATCTGCATGATCCAATTAATATATGGTCGTGAGGAAACCTTTTTCAAGGAAAAAATTGAGGGAAAGCCAATTAATCTTATCATAAGCTTCTTCAAAAACTTCTTTAAATAGAACATATAATTTTTCCGTATATGTCTGATTCATAACTTCATGCATCGTGGATCAAGATGTACAACCATGTACTCAGCATTGCGGGACAGTGCAGGCAAGACAAACCTACAAAAAAAATGCCAAACCGAAAGAACAAGATCTGAGGACACACCAGCTTTCACATGCCTCCCGGTGATCCGAGGAAGCATCACCGAAGCAAGGATAAGGCAGGGATACTTTATTTCACACTGATAATGACACTATCGTCACACGACCATCAGACGGAGACCTATCTCTTTTTTTTGAGGGAAGGACAGAGACATATCTAATGCTCCAAGAGGAGGAAACTACGGCTCCAATCGGTATATCGAAGCCTCTGCGCACACCCCCACCGACGGAGCCAGCGGAGGAGGAGGAGGCCGCAAAGCAGAAAATTTAGCGGAACTGCTAGGTAGCGGCATATCCTGCACCGTTCTTTCATCTTTGCTTTGCTTTGAGATGCGGTTATCTTTCCTTGAGTTATTGTGTATCAGTTTCTACTTTTTACAATACAAAAGCATATTTTTATCATTACTTTTTTTCTTTCCTTTACTATTTTCTAATTCAGTTTTTCCTTCCTTAATACAGGATTAAAAAAAATAAAAAATGCGATTTTTTAAAAAACTTGTTCGTGAAATTATAAAATGTTCCTAATTTTGAAAAATGCTAGAGAAAATATAGAATGTTCTTTGATTCAAAAATGTCCGTGATTTTGAAAAAATATTCACATATTCAAAAAATGATCATGATTTTGGAAATTATAAAATGTTCATGACTTCAAAAAAAAATCGGATGATTAAAACATATTCATGAATATGAAAACATGTTTGCAAATTCAAAAAGAATTATGAAAATTTAAAAAATGTTCACAAAAATTCAAAAACAAATCGAATTTCAATTTTTCCCAAAATTTAAAAGTTCATAAATTCGATTTTTATAAGTCAAAAAATGTTCATGGATTCGAAGAAATACTTATGCATTTCAGAAAATGTTCCCTAACATTTAAAAAATGTCACGCATTTCAAAAAAAATGTTCGTCCATTAGAAAAACTATGCCAACTGAAAAGTTTTTCATGAGTTTCCAAAAACTATACACAATTTCAAAAAATGTTCATAATTTCAAAAGGTCTTTGTGGATTTGGATAAGATCTTCGTGAATATGAAAAAAAAGCATTTAAAAAATGTTTATGATTTCCCAGAAATGTTCACGAATTCATAAAATGTTCAGCATTCCAAAAAATGTTTACGAATTTCTAAGATATTCACAACTTTTTAGAAAATCAAGTAGAAATAAGAAATAAAATAAAATGGAAAATAGAAAGAATATTTGAGCATGAAAAAAAGAAAAGAAGTAGTGAAAATCAAAACAAAAGAAAGGAAAAACAGAAAAGAAAAAGGGAAAATGTAAAAGAAAAAACCAGGAGAAAACTGATTCAGCAAAGGTTCTGGCGAAAAACTTAAGTGGGTCGGTTCATACACTGGAGGCGCACGGGGTGGGGTGGTATGCAAAGTACTCTCAATTGATGACTGGTCCATCGATTATAGCCACAAATGACAGACGATTATCAGGAAGAAGGGTATCAGAGGAAGGAGACGGTGAACATGACCTATCCTATCGAGAGAGCCTCGACCGAAGCCGCCAGTCCATTCTGGTCCAAGCTCCGTTTTGTTTCCCTCTTCCTGCTATTTGTAGGGCCTCTGCTTGCTACCGTCAGGGCAGGCCAGGCCCAAGGTGATGGTCCACTGTCCAGACCAACACGGATCGCTGACATTGCCCTCGTTTCCTGATCCACAAGCCACCCAACAAGCCTCCTAGGGATGCACCCTCGAAGCCCACATACGAAGCACACCCCCGTGCGGCCGAAAATACTTACTTCTAAACTTAAATCGCTACCACCTCGAACCGACGACGCCGGTCAGTGGTGGAATCCCATTAGGTCTAGTCAAGTCGGAGAACCCTATCGTATCTGAAACAACACCTGCGGAATCGCGAGTCTGCAAGCATCTAGTCTAGCAATAACATCAGATCAAGTACAAATCACGAAGCCATCACTTACATCATGCGCGAGCATCGGCTTCACTCTAACCACCGATGCGAAAATCAGATCACCATCGTCATCATCTCCGCGCGCGTCGGTGCCGCACGGATCCTATGATAATTTCTCGTCCCCTCCGAGGATCCATGCACTCGGAATCACAAGTGATTGCAAGAACGAAAATCTCGACGGCCATTAAAAACTTCGCAATGCGTAGGCGACCGAGAATTAGCAAAACCGTTGAAAAAAAACAGATACTCCCAGAGAGAGTGTATATGAAGTTCAAAAAAAAGAGGGAGTATATAGCAAGGGGAAAAAAGTCAGACCCCTAGTCCATGGAACGCACGGCACGCGCCGTCGGCCGACCCCACACGCAGCGGCTCGTTGCTTCGCCGTGTCACAACCAAACCGCGTGTGGCCTGGCCTCTCCCCTAAAAAAATCCCCAATCCTCTCCGCAATCCCCAATTCCCGATCTCCCAGCCCCGACCCCCACCAGACCTCCGCCGCAAACCGAATCCCTCGCCCCGCCCCGCCCCGCCCCGAAACCCTAGCTAGGCAGCCATGGGCAACCCGGAGAAGCTGATGGCGCAGATCTTCGACCTCAAGTTCACGTCCAAGTCGCTGCAGCGGCAGGCGCGCAAGTGCGAGAAGGAGGAGAAGGAGCAGAAGCTCAAGGTGAAGAAGGCCATCGAGAAGGGCAACGTGGACGGCGCGCGGATCTACGCCGAGAACGCCATCCGCAAGCGCACCGAGCACATGAACTACCTCCGCCTCGCCTCCCGCCTCGACGCCGTCGTCGCCCGCCTCGACACGCAGGCCAAGATGCAGGCCATCGGCAAGTCCATGGGCAACATCGTCAAGTCGCTCGACTCCTCCCTCGCCACGGGCAACCTCCAGAAGATGTCCGAGACCATGGACAGCTTCGAGCGCCAGTTCGTCAACATGGAGGTCCAGGCCGAGTTCATGGAGGGCGCCATGGCCGGCTCCACCTCCCTCTCCACGCCCGAGACCGAGGTCAACTCCCTCATGCAGCAGGTCGCCGACGACTACGGCCTCGAGGTCTCCGTCGGCCTCCCCCAGGCCGCCGCCCACGCCATCCCGGCCGCCAAGGAGAAGGAGAAGGTCGACGAGGACGACCTCACCCGCCGCCTCGCTGAGCTCAAGGCCCGCGGCTGAACGACGGCTTTCACTTCACTTCAGGTGATTATTTAGATCTAAGCCTGGCCCCTCGTATACGAATGAACGAGTGATATACTACTAATTGCCTGCTGCTGCACAATATTGTTTATAGTTTTTACTCCCTCCGTCCCAAAATTCTTGATTTGACTAAATACGGATGAATCAAGTCACGTTTTAGTATTAGATACATCCGTATCTAGACAAATTTAAGACAAGAATTTTGGGACGGAGGGAGTACATAAGAAAAATTGTGTCCTGTAATAATGTCGTCTCATCAAGTATGATGAGGATTTGTGGTTGTTAGGTTGTCCTGGTGCTTATGTAAGCTTTTTTTAGCTTCTGGCTTAGTTTTGCACCTGCATTATTCTAGATTTACATTTGTACAACTAATATTTGTCCTAACATGTTACCGCTAACAACTGTAAGAGCGAAGGTTAGCTAGCTTTGCATATCGTGTATAACACCGAGCTTCTTTCAAGGTCAAGAGCATTGTATATCATATTGTATACTACTTGCCTGCTGCTGCACCATATTGTTTACCTTTTATACTTGAGACTTGGTCCTTTAATGTCGTCTCATCAGCTATGATGAGAATTTGTGATTGTTAGGTTGTCGTGGTGCGTATGTAATCTTCTTTCAAGCCTTTCGTTTTGGAATCCTTTAGCTGATAAGTTTAAGAAATAATGTTGTGCTTCTTTCAAGCCTTCCGATTTGGAATTCTTTAGCTGATAAGTTTAAGAAGTAATGTGGTGCTTCTTTCAAGCCTCTTGATTTGGAATTCTTTACCTGATAAGTTTGATAAATAATGTGGTGCTTCTGGTTCAGTTTTACACTTAAAATTGAAGATTTCACATTAGTACATGTTACCTGTAAGGCTGTAACAATAATAACAACAAAAGATAGCAAACACTGAATATTGTGTATAATGTTGTCAAAGTTCTTTCAAGCTTTTTGATTTGAAATCCTTTAGCTGATGAGTTTAAGAAATAATGTTGTGCTTCTATCAAGCCTTCCGATTTGGAATTCTTTAGCTGATTAGTTTAAGAAGTAATGTGGTGCTTCTTTCAAGCCTTTCGATTTGGAATTCTTTAGCTGATAAGTTTGAGAAATAATGTGGTGATTCTTTCAAGCCTTTCGATTTGGAATTCTTTAGCTGATAAGTTTGAGAAATAATGTGGTGCTTCTGGTTCAGTTTTACACTTAAAAAGATAGATTTCAGATTAGTACATGATACCTGTAAGGCTGTAACAATAATAACAACAAAAGATAGCAACACTGAATATTGTGCATATGTTGTCAAGCTTCTATCAAGCCTGGTTTATGTGTATGAACACACCCTTCTATTTGACATATTATTTACGGTATGCAATTGAGAGTGTGATATACTCCCTCCGTCCGAAAAAGCTTGTCCCTCGAATGGATGTATCTACTCCATTAGAGGGACAATCTTTTTCGGACGGAGGGAGTACCATATAGGGATATTTTGCATGTGTTGGAGTTTGTACTATATTATGCATGTTCGTTGAAGTTCAGTCTGAAAGCTATGCTTAGGTGCCTAATCCAGGAAGTACTTCCATGGTACAAAATAATGATGGTATTGAGATGTACTGGCCTATATATCTGCAATTTATAGCTCCACATCCTTTCGCCAAGTCATTTTGATTATATCACAAGGGCATATAGTCCCGTCAATGTAGAATATAAGGTGCATCAGTTTTATTGGGGGGGGGGGGGCAGCCCTGTGCGCGTCAAATGATATAAATTTAGTATTTTAGGCACCGATACATTATTTTAACAACTTGGCCAAACATGCACAAGTATGACTTTTGAAAAAACTAATACACCTTATATTTTGGGAATGGTTGGAGGATAATTTTCACTTGCCATTTGGATGATTTACCCATTGTGCAAAAGTTACCCTTTGATCCATTCACTCTGTGTGATGCCAATCTTTCATTGTTCTCCTTTTTGCTGTGGTTATAAAACTGTAAATGGCATGAAATATAGCAACATCAGAATTAGCTTCATGCTAGAAAGGCACATTATGTGCTATTCAACTTCGATGTACCCCTTATACTTCATATGCCATAACCAGTTTGCCTTGATCCTATATCAGCAATTTAAAACCATTATTTTTTTGGATAGATAGAACCATGAATCTTAGTCGCACATAGATAAGACTTCTATTGCTCTGTGTTTACAACATAATTTCACTGGCATTCATGATTCATCCAAGTGATGGATCTTGTTCAACACTTGCAATTAACTGGAATCTTGGAGATCAGTAAGCCGGTGGTCTTGGAACTCATCCAGATGACAGGGGCTGGGTGTTTTGTCCTTTTGTTTGTGAAGGTAGAAAATGAAGTATGACGGTATCACATATAGAAAATTCACTGATTGAGATTGGATTCAGATTAAAGGGTGTGGCATAGGATAGTTTCTGGTATACTAGTAGTGATAATAAACAAACCCAAAGGTTAGCACTTAATCTTAATGAAATAACAGACATGGAAACTAATTATTAAACTCCTTCACTGCTGGCTGCCATATGCACTACCAATTTACCATGGCAAAGTGGTACTTGTCAACACACAGTATTATGTAGTACAGCATGACACTGCTGACACACACACGCCCTTTAATTCTTGAACAGTTTCATTCTGTGACGAACTAACATCTTACTCTATTCTTCCTTAGTTGAGATGGCTCTTAGTCGAGACCTATCCTTCCTTTAATTCTTGAACAGTTTCATTCTGTGACGAACTAACATCTTACTCTATTCTCTCTGTTTTGCAGGTACGGCTCATGCAATGTTCACTCGCTTCGCCGTCAGTTGTCAAGGGCTGCTCATATCTGACAGCCCCGTAAATATTGTTAACGCCCAAGTGGGCGCTCTCTTTGTCTGGGATCTCTATGTGGAACTGATTTAAACGCTGCTGTGTGATATGACGTGTTATTCCGAAACGGAGTGTGATATTGATATTATGAGTCAGTAATAATATATGAGCTTGAGAACATCTTGTGTTGCTGCGCTTGAAGTTTTTTTTTTCTGCATCTGCTTTTATCTAGCATGGGGTATATTTGTGCAACGCTGTTGCTGGCGTGCTGTCTCAGTTCCTTGTGGTATGCCATGTTTGCTCAAACTATCATTCGGTTGTCATGTTAGGGTTGTTAATAACTTGTGCTTCCGTAAGATGTGCAGCGCTTGTTGGATATCTGGGATCTATTTGCCGTCCCAATGTGGCTTTACGAGTCAATAAGGTGTGCTTGATTACAACCTGTGCTGCTGTAAGAACGTTTATGTGCTTGGGTTGGATCTTTTCTATGCTCAGGCTGTGGGCATACTTGTATGATGATGTCATGATGGTCATGTGTATTGTGATTGCATTGCCGTGTCGCTGCCTTTTAGATCATCAGTGGGACTGAGAGCCCTCCTGGTTCCCTAGGTTCAAAAGGAAATAAGTTGATCCCCATGTCCGCTTGGGAGATATTACAGGAAAATTCAAGACACTATAAGCAGAGCAATGCACATGAAAAATGAAGGACCAATGTGTTTTTGGGACACAAACTGTAGCTAAAATTTTCCTGTAATATCCTTCCACCGTTAGGCCAGCCTCACGCCGTGCCTGCCACATCATGGCCCGTGAAGCCCAGCTTTCGCATAAGCCCCGCCGGACGACTACTCAACTTGGAACGGGCGGGCCAACAACAGCACAACTGGACCAGGCCCACAGCACCACAACACCGTCCAACACCACCTCAAAGCCCCCGCTTGGGTGACAAGCTCTCGCTAGTGAGCTCGGCGATTCTGAGGGTGGAGCGAGCTATTTAAGCCGGTCGAATTCCTCCTCGCTAGCCGAGGTGGGACTAAACTAGGTGGTCGTTGCTCTGCGCTTCATACTGGGGAATGGGTGGAGCCGTGGAGCGCTGTGCTGCTTCCCGCCGGGATCAGAAGAGAGCTTTATCGTGGGCCTTTGAGGCTTTGGGCCTTTTGTCGTTTGGGGCAGCCATTTGTGGATTTTCTGTTGTTCACAGGAAAATAGAGCTTTGTGGATTATCGAACGAGTGCTAATTCACGTAGTCAACTTGATTGGCGAAAATGGACAGTATGCCCTTCAGATAAAGATGGACCAATATGACCTCCAGCGTGCTTAAAGCTGGGACTAGAACGTGCATGGCCTGTATTTTTTTTTTGAAAAAACATGGTATTTTTATTTGTAGAATTCTAAACACATGGCAGTTCAATCTCTCTGTGTCATGCATGGTTAAATGATAAGATCATTGAATAAACCGGGGCAAAATTGAGGTATCCTGTAAGATTTTCCTTTCTTTGAAAATGAAGCAAATTTTATATCAAAGATGATGTCGGACATTAAGACCGAACACATCCTCTCAACGGAAGTTAGAGGTCATCATCTTTACACTAGCCTCAAAAGCCATAGCTATATTCCCCACGAACTATCGCTAACCTAGTGTCGAACGTATCCACCAGTAGAAAACTAGAGGTAATCTAACACAAAGCACAACCCTACAAGACAACACTTTCAAGAGAGATCTCCGCTCATATGCCGATTTTTTAAGGTCCAACCAGGCCCATGGTTTCCAATTTCAGTTCCAGATAATTCTTAGCACTAGCTAAAATCACTGAAATTTCAGTGATTTTTGTTTGCATTTCAGCCAAACGGACAAAAAATTCACTTGAATTCAATTAAATATTTGAAATTTATGGAAAATATTTGAATTCCTATGTATTAATGAAATTCCCATAGTATTTTGGCCAAAAGGTAAATATTTCATTGTTTGGTGAGATGACTGGAATTAATGAATTTCATAAAAATCTCATTGAAAGTGAAAACCATCTAGCCCAAACATGGGTACATCACCTCTTCAAGTCAAAATTGTTGTTTCATCATGGTTATGATGCCCGTACATTAATGCTATCTGGTCTGACGGCAAGGAGAGATAATGGGCCTTCGCCCCGGAGAAAAGCATGTGTGTTACTTATGCCTGCACTCATGGCTTCCTAGTGCCAGGAATGCATTAGGCCCGCTAGCACCTTAGGAGAATTCACTATAAGGGAGCGACGCCAACGATGAGTCTGAAGAGCACCTCCAACGAGGGCGCTAGCACAAGGCACCAAGATGAATTTCCTGGCCGTTACGGCGTTACCCTAGCGAGCCAGCAATCCTAGGATTTTACTTTGCATCGATGCCGACTAAGTCTCCTGACTCTAGGGCGAGAGTTCCAGGTATGAGTACAGAAAGAATCAAGGTGAGGTGCCTGCTGGGTAGCTCATAGCTGTTTATGTTGGGAATGGAGGTGGTAGCAAAACTGTTAAGCTAAAAATAATAATTTACACTCTCTCCATCCCACAACATAAGATGTTTTTTTGTAAGCTAAAATAGCTTTAAAAAGTCTTATATTATGGAACGGAGTGAGTATTTTCTTAAGCGCCTGCCCAAGTGCTTTATGTTGGACATGGCACGCCTGATTAACCTCACTTGAATAGCACTCTTAAATTTGCCTAAAAGATAGAGAACAAATGTGGAAAGTTGGTATCGTTCCTTGCAACGAGGTGTTTCCTTTAAACTCTGCTAAAAGTTCAAACCCTTTCCAAAGTGAATTTATATGAAATAAATATTGAGCCTGCTCCTGTAATCTCGTGCCCTCCTCTGCTTTGGAAAGAACACAAGGCAAAACAGAAGTGGATGGCAGTGGGTCACCCCCACTATTTGACTAGCTTTGGAACATCTCTTTGGCACCCAGCGCCAGTTGAGCAAGTGGCACAAGGTGATATGATAGCATGCCTGCCGACGCGCTGAGACGAAAGCTTATTATTTGCCAGCAATTTCAAACAAACAAAAAGAAAGCTTATTGCCTCCTCCGATTGTACCGGAGAATTACCGGGAGATCGGGGCAAAGGACGGGCACATGCGTGCCGTGGCAAGAACACCTCACACAATGGTTTTTGATGAGGTGGAGTTGAAAAGATACTTTCTCCATTCTAAAATATAGTACGCCCACGCTTTTCGAGGTCAAACTTTGACCATATATTTAACGAATGAGATCGACTGCGTCAGGAGAAAAAAATTACATAATTAAAAACTTCTTTTGAATACGCATTCACTGATATAACTTTTGCTCCCGCCGCAATCGATCTTGGTAGTTAAATTTACGATCAAAGTTGAAGCACAGAGATAAAGGGATCACTAGATTGTGGAATGGAGGGAGTACACCTTTGTTCTTTGCTGTGTCAGAAGATGTATGATGTATCTCGTGGAGTATACATGCCAAGATCGCACATGGGTTCCACCGCCAAGAATGTGTGTATATATTGCATGGGCGCACACGACCAATGTAAGAGAGATTCGTAACGTACGCATGGACTTAATTTGCACACAGTACGTCGACCTCCAAGCTAAGTAAAGCTCTAAACAATATACTACTCGTTTCTAATGCAAGAAAAAGAATAGAATTCAAGCAATGTGAACAGTACGGACATGAGACGGCAGCAGGTCGACTGCATTGCATGCATCCTGAACCGTCCGTACGTGCTGTCGCCTAAACAAAGCCACGTACCACCCGTCCAATCGGAGCTGTGAGCAGTGAGCCCACGTGAAACCGCGCGCTGGCTCCCATAGATTTGCGCTTTGCGAGGGAGGAGAACAATTTTGGACAAGACGACGAGTAGCGTCGGACGGAGGGCTAGCGAGGAGGACTGGAGGAGTATCTTGGAACAGGATAGGACGTGGCTGCCGGCCGGGTCACGGAGCCGCATGGATCCAACTTCACACTTGCCCCACCAGGATCACGGACGGCTAGCTACCTCCCTCCGCCCGACTTGATCCACCACACACACCACACCTGGTGCAAACCCAGCATGCATGCATGCACGTGTAGCCCTCGTCCTCTGATTTTATCGCTCTTCGGCAAATTACGAAATCCATATAAATTGTCGCTGATTTAGTACAACCGTGGGCTAAATCATTGACAACTGATATGAATTGGAGAGACCGAGAGAGTATGTATATACGCGTGTGTAGTCGCAGGAGGGAAGGGACAACCGATACAACCAAAGAGGAGGATATCGGAATTACAGTGAAGACGATAGTTAGCGTACGAAAATCGGTCGACGGCTGTAGCCACTGACCGAATGGGATACATGGCTGGCTGCGATTTGTGTCGTAGGGATAGGGAAGTCGGCCGCAAAATATCGGCCATGTAGCACCGCGAGTGCGGCTAGAGACGTAGCTAGAGGACCCGAGTGGTGGCTAGTCGGTCTCGTGCGTGGCCCCAGCGGCACGCGTAGCACAGTGCAGAGTGCAGAGGACTGTGGGCCGGCTGGCCATGCATGCAGGCATGTACTAGATGTAGGAGTACGGAGTGTACCTAGGTAGCAAAGCTCCACCAGCCACACGGTCCGGACGTACGCGCTGATGCAGCATTGCATGCTGCGGTGATTCAAAGGACGCGACAATTTTCTTTGGACTGCAATAGCCAGCTAGATGGCACTCGCGGCTGGCATTTTAGGTATTCTGGGATGGCATTTTGCCCAAAAGCATGGCATTTCATTTATTTTAGTGTTTGTTTCACTCAAAAACTGCCACACCGTCAGATCTTGATCCTGTTGCTATGAGGGATGTTCGCTGGAGATTTCCTCGGACGACAGATAGCATTTCCGTTTTCCTTAAGCTCAGTCGGCCAGAGATACTCAGCACTGTACTGTACATTCATCTGGGGCTCTTTGGGGGCTTCTAGCAAGATGACGCTCTCGTGCGTGCATGAAACATGAGGCCTCCATAAAAATGCGGATTGATTTCTCATGTCCAATCGGATATGCATGTGCAGATCCATCTCGAGTTCTCGACGCGAAACGTACGTACGTCGGAGTACAAAATACGTACTGTACTACGTCGTCTTCTATTCAACGGAGAACAACAACCTAGGAAGAGCCATACGTACTGTGCATATAGTCACGAGACGGCGATCATGTACCCAGGCCGAAACCACCGGCAGTTGGCAACTCCTTTCAACATACTACTCATATATAGTACTCAGCAAAACTCCAGTCAAACGACAGCCGCGACGGAGATCGCGACTGCCCTGGTGCGCGTACCCGCGCGGCCGCCGCCGCCTTGATCTCCTCGCTCCGGTCTGCTGCCGCGTCCGGCGTGCCCAGATCCGGCACCCCCGTGCCGCGCTCTCTCCTCTCCTTCAGTCTGCCTCTCCGTTCATTCGCCCGCCATGGCTCCCCAAGCTCCGACGTCGGCGGCCGCCCCGACCTCTTGGGAACCTCCTGCCGGTGTCCTCCCTGCTTCAACAACGGCGCCCGCTCCGGCCTTTCGGGCGCCTCCTGCCGGCGCCACCACCGGTACGACGACGGAGGCCGCCCCGGCCTCTCTGACTCCTTCTGACGGCACCACCACTGCTACAACGACGGAGGCCACCTCAGCCTGTCTGCCGCTGCCCTCTGTGAACGGCGCCGCCGCGACTTTCCTTGCCTTCCGCAAGGCCGACCCGGCCGTGCGGGGACGCCTGCAACTGCTGCGGCCCTCCACAACCAAGACGCGGGCCAGCTCCGATCTGAGCCTGGCGACTCCGACGCCTACCACGCCGCCTGTCGCTGCTGCCGAAGACGATGGTCTTCATGGAGCTCCCTTTGTTGGCCCCGATTTAGGTGCAGCCCCCGACGCCGCTGTGCGGACCCCGCAGCCGCCATTGGCCGTGTCGTGGGCTTCCCTCGCGGACAACGTCTGCAGCATTGATGATGAAGATGAGCTCGCCCCGCTGACGCCGTTGGCTGCCAGGTGCTCTAGTGGGGTGAGCGATCCGGCTGCCGCTGCTGTTGTCGCTGCTGCTCCTGAGGCGTCTTTGGACCAGGGATGGGTGAAGGTGGGGGGCCGGCGTCGTTCGGCGTCGCCGACATTGGCTCTGGCTCCCCGGCCTATCCTTGCCTGGCTTCGCGGTCGATGCTGCAGATGCCTCGCCCCTGGACACCGGGCGGCGGTTTGCAGAGATCCCTTCCGATGCTCTCGTTGCTTGGAGAACGGTCATCGTGCTTGTGACTGCCGCAACCCATGGCGTTCTCTCAGCTCTCTGGCATATCTTGTTGTCCCGCCCGTCTCTCGCCTTGGCATCCAACATTGTCAACCTCCTACTCCAAGAGAGGCCCAATTAAAATCCACACTCCCTTCCGTTGCGCTTCACCGTGGATCTTGGGCGTCTGTGGTTTCTGTTTCCGCTAGCCCGGCATCCCCATCCATTGATGTGCTTCAGACCGCTCTGGCTGATCAGACCGAGTTGCTTCAGGGTTGGCAGACACGTATTGAGAGCTTCCTGGAACGGGCTGAGGCTGCTTTGAGCAGGCTCTCCTTTTTGCCGGCTACGTTTCTGGCCACGCAGACACCACTCCCTCATGTTGGCTCCACGGAGGACGAAGGGGCAGATCCTTATGGTTGTTTCTCCCCTCGTGTTCGGGACAATTCATCATTGATGTCTGCTTCGTCTGTTGTGCATGTCGATGTGGGCGAGTCCATCGCTGTGCTTGCGACTCCGGTGCTACAGCTCATGCCCGAGCTTCGGGATATCTGTTCGAGCCCTGCTTCGCCTCTGTCCTTGGAGCGGTTGGAAGTGGACTCGTCGACAACCTTGTGTGAGATGTTTTGCCTCTGTCGTGTGAGCAACTGGAGGCGCCGAAGTCCATTGTGTCGCTGGTTCCTGTGGTGGAGGATGATGTGTTGGGGGTTCCTCGGGCCGATGATGTCGATGCGGCCGGTTTGTTGGTGCCTGCCCCTAGTAGGAGCCCCTTGGTTGATGACAACTACATCAAGAAGTACAATGAGTTCTATGATTTTCTTGACAAATGGGTGGCGGATCAGTCTGGACCCGGCATCACAAGTGGTTGCCTCCCCAAGAAGAAACCCAATAGGGAGAAAGCAAAGAGAAACAAAAGCAAGAAGGGCGGTGTTATTCGGAAGACGCCCACGATTTCATGATGGAGGGTGCTCCGTTTTTATCGTGGTCGATGTTCTTGTGTGAAGCTCCGCTGTGTTGTACAAGTGTCAAGGGTTTCGGTTGTGGTGCATTGGGAGGGCCACATGTGCGGTCACGGTGTTTCCTGTTCTGTGAGTAGTACGACCTTGGGTTGTTTGTATCGGTTTTTGCCCGGTTTTCCAAAAATTAACTGGGCAATTCTCTTCTTCTTAATTAATCGATGAGGCAAATCTTTTGCCTCCGTTTCAAAAAAAATATATAGTACTCACTCCATTCCACAATATAGTGCTTCCTCTATCCACGTGCTTTAACTTTGACCGTAAATTTAACTACCAAAACCGATTGCGGCGGGAGCAAAAATTATACCAGTGAATTCGTATTCGAAAGAAGTTTTCAATTATATAATTTTTTCTCCGCCCACAGTTGGTCTCGTTGGTTAAATTTATGGTCAAAGTTGGACCTCAAAAAATGCGGGCGCACTATATTTTGAAATAGAGGGCCTAAAGCGGACTTTTTGAGCCCGGTTGCATTGGAAAATGTTTTTTAAACCCCTAAAAAATGGTGATTAAAAATTTCGAAAAGATTTGTTTTTTTGAGATGAATACACATGCATGTGGTTTAAGTACATGTTAAAATTTATCCAATAATACGTTGTAGTTGTATGTTACACAAAAAGAACAAAATTCCAGCCCCAAAATCAACAAAAAAATAATCCTATTTTTTTGCAAGTATTTGTCTTTTTGTGTCTCTCGCATGCAAGCACATATATTGATATAAATTTGCACAATTATAGTACACTACTACTGCAAGCACTTTTTTTTAGAATTTTTCAGGACATAAAGTTTCATTTTTTATCTTCTAAGAAAGGGGCTCAATGGCATTTCGTTTATTTTTATTTAAAAACTGCCATAGTCAGATCTTAATCCTGTGGCTACGAGGGATGTTCTCTGGGGATTTCCTCCTGGGGAACAGACGCCAGAAAGCATTTCCGTTTTCTTAAGCTCAGTCGGTCAGAGATACTCAGCACAGTACTGTACATTCATTTGGGGCTCCTTGGGGGCTAGCTAGATGACGCTCTCACGCGTGCATGAAAAATGAGGCTTCCATGAAAATGCGGATTGATTTGTCATGTCCAATCGGATGGAAGGATATAGCATGCATGTGCAGATCCATCTCGACGCGAAACGTACGTATGTACGTAGGAGTACAAAATACGTACTGTACTCCATTGTCTTCTATTCAACGGAGAACAACAACCTAGGAAGAGAGCACCATCGCCGTACATTAGTCACGAGACGGCGATCCTGTACCCAGGCCGAAATCACCGGCACTTGCAACTCCTTTCAACATACTACTCATATATACTTCCTCTGTAAACTAATATAAGAGCGTTTAGATCACTATTTTAGTATTCTAAACGCTCTTATATTAGTTTACAGAGGGAGTAGTTTATTTCAAAAATACTACTCATATATAGTAGCTGTATCATTGCCTAAAGCGGACTTTTGGAGCAGGGTTGCATTAGAAAACGTTTTTTAAACCCCTAAAAAATGGTGCTTAAAAATTTCGAAAAGATTTGATTATTTTACATGAATACACATGCACGTGGTCTAAGTGTATGTTAAATTTCATTCAATAGTATGTTGTATTGCACGCTAACCAAAGAAGACAAACTTTTGGCCCAAAAATCAACAAAAAATCCAATTTTTTTCATGTATTTGTCCTTTTTGTGTCTTTCACATGCAAGCACGTATATTGATATAAATTTGCGCAATTATAGTACACTACTATACTATAGGTACACAAAATTTTGGAATTTTTCAGGCCATAATTCTTTTTTAACTTAAAAAGGGGCTCAATCTGCCGTGCTCCAAAGGCATTATTTGTATCATTGCCTATCTAGTTACCGTCTGATACTGTTTCCTGTTGGTTGCATTGACGTAATAACTTACATCTATTGTTTTATATTTAGTGATCGACAACCAAAGTTTTTCTTTTCATTCAAGATATGTCCTCTTCCTTGATCTTTCATCTTCTTCCTGTCTAGCAAGCCAGATTGGACTCAGTGATGGGAAGAACATTTTGAACCGAGGTAGGGACTTCATGTAAAGGGCGCACACCCCTTCCAGCCGGAAGAGAGACGAGCTAAGAGCATGAAACTAAATGTCCCACGAAATTGCCGCTATAGCGGAGCTATAGCTGCTAGGGGGCCACCATTGCGAAATCCTACAGAAATGTAGCTAAACGCCCGAAATTGAGCAATAACCTATGAAAATAATCTCCTCCGACTGGAAAAGTGCTTGCTACATCAATGATTATCCTCAATAGCACCCACTATAGATGCCGAGAGAAGTTGTCACAAAATCATTTCTCCCACGATTTAAAACTTTGGTTAAGAGTTAGGGTTAGGGTTTTAGCAGTCTTGAAGATTTAGATGAAGCACCTTATTTGGCGGCATGGAGCCATGTGAACTGTGGAAGAACAAGATCAGACGGTGTGTAAGGAGTGGGTGTGGGTGCAGCGAGCGATGACGAGGAGGATGAAAATCCTTACAGGAGGCCGGATGTGCAAAAGCTTGCAAAAGAGAGGAAGAACCGTGTGGAAGCGCCGATACCTACATGAAGGAGAGCTCTGTGCTATGATTGAGACCAAGAAAAGCATTGGAGGCCGAACACAAAGAAGACAAGGTGGCAAGGTGGAACGAGGTCAAGTGCTTGGAGGACGAGAAGTGGAGGTCAAAGTTGGCGGCCAAAGAGAGGAAGGTGAAGAGAAGGAGGAGCATATGATTGCACTCGAGGAGGAAAGGTTTGCAAAAGAGAAGAAGGCCGAAGAGAGGGCTACCATGTTCATGGACCCAAGCATGACGGATGCCGTGGCAAACACGTATTGGGATGAAGGCCGAAGAAATGGAGCTCACTCGTTTAGAGACCACAGTCCAATCGAAGGCCTCTTGTGGGGGTGATATGGTTGTGGTCATGGGGGTGATGGTGGTGGTGTCCATGGAGGCTGTGGTGGCCGTGGGGATGATGGTGGTGGGGTGTTGATGATTTCTTTGGAGGTGATGACCACAAAAGTGCTTGACTTGGCGAGCATGAAACATGTCTTTGGTAGGGCTCGATCCACGCCATAGGACCATACTATGGTGTGGTGATTTTGGATCAAACTTGATCGACGTGGTGCCCTTTGGATGAACTACATGCATGCTTTAGTTTGAATTGCTCGATTAGATGAACCATATGCATGTTTACGGTTGATTTGTTTGTGTATATTCAAATTAAGTCATTCAAATGATTCATGAAATATCATGAAATTATTTGAAATGTACTCCCTCCGTAAAGAAATATAAGAGCATTTAGATCATTAAAGTAGTGATCTAAACGCTTTTATATTTCTTTACCGAGGGAGTATGTGACATAGGCTAGAAGAATTGGTAAAAAGAAAAGAAATTAGAGGGTTAAATATAAGGGTTCTGCTACGTCTGGCCATCGTTTAGCTCCTCAAAGTACAAGTAGTTAAGAATAAATGGCATATAAGGAGTTCAAATATAAGAGATTGGCTTGAAAAGTTGAAATGCCCAAACTGTGCATGCAAAAATTTGACTGACGTGATTTTTTTTTCAGGCATCTTGACTAACTCTATTAGGCACTCCTTAATTTAAAACAACCACACGACCTGGAAATAGAAAGTCTCATTTTCACGCGTGTTTTGTTATGATCTAAACGAACTAACATAATTTGCTCCCGCGCGGGATGGAGCTTCGAACAACACATGACAGTACACAGAAAGTCACTCCCCAGTCACCTACACGCACAGTATGAAAACTCTAGCCACCGTAGAGATCACGGGCCTCCAGTGCACGCTCCTCGCTCTATAAAGCCACACTACTCACAAACTCTAGAAGCACACATCAGTGCTCCACCTCGTTCGTGCTCCACACCAGAAGCTAGCTGCTAGGTAGCAGCCATGGCGGCGAGCAGGACGAAGCTCCGGTCACTCCTGCTGACCTTCTTCCTCCTCATCACCACCGCCATTGCGGCACCCACCCTCGCCTGCGATGAGTGCCACAAGCCCCCCAAGGCCCCAAAGCCTTCCCACCCGCCCAAGGCCAAGGCCCCCGCCCACCCGCCGAAGAGCCGCGTACCTTGCCCTCCGGTCTACGGCCCGCCCAAGGGCCACCTCCCTCGCACGCCGGTCGTCGGCCCGCCCAAGGGCAACGCCCCTCACACGCCGACGCCGGTCGTCGGCCCACCCAAGGGCCACGTCCCTCGCCCGCCGGTCTACAGCCCTCCCAAGGGGCCCATCACGCGTCCGCCGGTCACCGCTCCTCCCGTCGTCGTCGGCCCACCGGTCACCTACCCGCCCATCACCAACCCTCCGCCCAAGGGGCCCACCCCGCGCCCGCCGGTCACCACTCCTCCCGTCGTCGTCGGGCCGCCGGTCACATACCCCGCGCCACCGGTGATCGCCCCTCCGGTCACCACTCCCCCGTCGCCGCCGGCCACCACTCCCACTCCCCCGTCTCCGCCGGTCACCGCTCCCCCGTCGACGCCGGGGAACACTCCCCCGTCGTCGCCGGGGTGCGGCTGCGGTTCGCAGCCGCCAGCGCCAGCGCCGCCGGCGACGCAGACGTGCCCGGTGGACACGCTGAAGCTCGGGGCGTGCGTGGACCTGCTGGGCGGGCTGGTGCATATCGGCCTGGGCGACCCGGTGGTGAACCAGTGCTGCCCGCTGCTGGAGGGGCTGGTGGAGCTGGAGGCGGCGGTGTGCCTGTGCACCACCATCCGGCTCAAGCTCCTCAACATCAACCTCGCGCTGCCCCTCGCCCTCCAGCTCCTCCTCACCTGCGGCAAGACCCCGCCACCCGGCTTCACCTGCTCCATCTAGTCGACCTAACCTCGGCGAGTCAGTGTGCCACAGTGCCAGTGCACGTGGAGACGGACGGATGGATGGATCGACATGAGAGGATGTCGATGCATGGTCGTCGTCTAGCTAGTAGCTAGTAGCGAGCAAGAAGAGATCGATCGATCAGCTAAGAATGCATCGATGAGTGTTTGTTTTTCTTGTGATTTTTATTTTGTGTTTGGCTAGGCCTGCGTGTTGTGGTTTGATGCCAGAGGTGATAATCGATGTGTGCTGATTAATTAATTGGTCACAACTGATGACCAACTGGTTAAGCTAGCAAATAATAAGAAGAAAACAAGTAAACAGTAGTAGTAAGATTCCATGTCATGAATAATTCACAGAGCTGTTCCAGAGTGGCCAGTCGTGATTGGATTAGACATCGATCTTGACTAGGAGTATGTTGGTGCAAGCAGGCATGACTGCGACAGTGCATGCACGGATTGTATCTCTTTTCAATGTCGGTGGTAATTTGCAGTGGTACCAAGAGAATCTTGTGTGGTGGTAATTTGCTGTGGTACCAAAAGGATCGTATGTGAGATCATCTACGGCCGGGCTCCTCAATCGCCCGGGCGTAAAAATTTTTTTTTTGCGACCATTACGCACGCTTCAAACAGGTGTTAAACGCCGGGCTGACCGGCACCCTTATGAGGAGGCCCAGGCACGACCTCCACATCGAACCTAACACCACAACAACATCACAAATTACGCCAAATCCACTTCCTGACCTATCGATTTCATTTGCTCTCTCCTCTCTTCTTCCTCCTCTACCCCGGACGTCTCGTAGCTCCGCTGCCAGCACCGACGCTGCAGTCCCCCCATCCGTGCTCACCGCCGCGGACATCGTCGCTGGCTCGGACGCCACAGTGGTACATTCGACAACTTTCGGGCTGCACCTTGCCCTTGATGTGTTCGAGACGGTGAGCTTCGATGTCCTAGGTGAAGGCGAAGAAACATGTTGACTGGTGCGGATTGCGGCAATGGGGTGTGAGGTCGCCGAAGAAATCAGCTGTTCGATGAGGGCAAGGGAGGGTGGGGCGGCAAGGCGATCGCGAAAGCGCCGCCGAGTGGAGGTGGTGGAAGCAGGCAGTGAGCTGGCCTGTGGGGGATCAGGCTGCAGGAGGAAGACAGCTAGACGTTGAAGACAAATAGTGCACCCAGGATCGTGACTGTTGGACTGTGATCTAACGGTCTAAAAATTTGACTAACATAATTTTTCAGGCACCGCACTACACGGCAAGAAAATGAAAAGTCTCAATTCGCGTGTGTTTCGTTTGGATGTAATATAATTTGGCCCCGTGGGTGGTGATTGGTGAAGCTTCGAACAACACATCGCAGTCCACAGTAAGTCACTCAGTCACAGACGCACAATTTGAAAACCCTAGCCACCAACGAGATCACGGGCCTCCAATCCCATGCACCCAGCTCGCTCTATAAAACTACAGTACTCACAAACCCTAGAAGCACGCATCACTCCTCCTGTCCACCACCACGCTCGTCCACCACTACCACCAGCTGGCAGCCATGGCGGCGAGCACGAAGAAGCTCCGTCCGCTCCTGCTCACCCTCTTCCTGCTCCTCACCGCCGCCGTCGCGGCGCCCGCCATCGACTGCGACTGCGACAAGCCCAAGGCCCCCAAGCCCTCCCACCCGCCCAAGACCAAGCCCCCCACCAAGGACCCCAAGCCGGGACCCAAGGGCCCCACCTACCCGTCGCCGGCGCCCAAGGGCCACCTCCCGCGCCCGCCGGTCGTCGGCCCGCCGAAGGGCCACGTCCCTCGCCCGCCGGTCGTCGGCCCGCCGAAGGGCCACGTGCCCCGGCCGCCGGTCTACGGTCCGCCCAAGGGCCCCATCACGCGCCCGCCGGTCACCAAGCCACCTGTCGTCGTCGGCCCGCCGGTGACCCACCCCACGCCGCCGGTGAGCGCGCCTCCGGTCACATACCCAGCGCCACCGGTGACCACCCCTCCGGTCACCTACCCTGCGCCACCGGTGACCGCCCCTCCGGTCATTACCCTTCACCTCCAGTCACCGCTCCCCCGGTCACGTACCCGACGCCGCCAGTGAACACGCCATGCCCTCCGCCACCACCGGCGACGCCCGCGGCGCAAACGTGCCCGGTGGACTCGCTGAAGATCGGCGCGTGCGTGGACCTGCTGGGCGGGCTGGTGCACGTGGGGCTCGGCGACCCGGTGGTGAACAAGTGCTGCCCGCTGCTGGAGGGGCTTGTGGAGCTGGAGGCGGCGGTCTGCCTGTGCACCACCATCCGGCTCAAGCTGCTCAACATCAACCTCGTCCTGCCCCTCGCCCTCCAGCTCCTCCTCACCTGCGGCAAGACGCCTCCCACCGGCTACACCTGCTCCATCTAGTCTTTTTTTTTTTTGAGAAAACCTGCTCCATCTAGTCGAGCTAAGCTCGGTGAGTCAGTGCACGTGGAGATGGTGGATCATGGATGGATCGACATGAGAGGATGTCGAACGTGGTCGTAGTACGTAGCGAGCAAGAAGAAGAGATTGATCGATCAGCTATGAAGGGATCGATGAGTGCGTGTTTGCTTTTCTTCATTTCTTGTGGTTTCCTTTATCTGTTTGGTTAGGTCTGCGTGCTCTGGTTTGATCGGTGCAAGAGGTGATAATCGGTGTGTGTACTGATTACTTAATTGTGTGGTCACAGCCAGTCCTGGTCACAGCTGATGGCCAATTGGTTAAGCTTGCAAACACCAGTAGTAACATTCCATGGCATGAATAATTCACAGAGCTGTTCAATCCAGAGTGACTAGTCGTGAGTGGATTGGACATCGATGGTGACTAGGAGTTTGTTGATGCATGCATGCATGACTGTGACAGTGCATGCATGGATTATACTATTTCTTCTCAACGTCGGTGGTATACTACGTAATTTGCAGCGGTAGCAAGAGGATCTCGTGTGAGATCTGGTCACGTACGGACACGGACGGACGGCTGCGACATGCTCTGCGGTGGAGCGCAACGATAGGCGCAAAAGTGCGGGGAGAGCCTGTGTCCCTTTGGCGCCATGCCACCCGTGAAACCAGTAGTACGTACGAGCATGCATGTGCTGATGTGCATGCACCAGCAGGCCAGCTAGCGGCCGCTGCGTTATCTTACTGTGCGTGCGTTTTGTCCGGTGTGGCATGTGACTGGCTAGCTAGAGAGTGGATGGAGACTGGACTTGGTGCATGTCGTCTTCTGCATGGATGCGGCAGCTAGCTAGCTAGCTTGAGAGCACTACGTTTAATTCGAGTTTAACGTGCATGCAAGATGCAAGCAAGCAAGACTTTGTGGGGGTTCTTTCAGCAAGAAGGTGGCTCGCAATGGTCACTGACAAGTTTCTATAGGGAAACTCAGTGGCATGTCCATGTAATAAGGCTAGTCATAGTGGGGAGTAACTTAGACTAGTATGTTACTATCTTCATAGTGGGGAGTAACATGTATATGGTATCATACAAGTCATCATTTATTAACATGTAGACTCATTTTTTCTTGGTATGTGTTATGTTACAGTAACATACTCCCTCCGTTCTAAAATTATTGTCTTAAATTCGTTTAGATACGGATGTATCTAATACTAAAATGTGACTTGATACATCCGTATTTAGACAAATCTAAGACAAGAATTTTGAGACGGAGGGAGTATTATGTTACTCCAACCATCTCTCTTCACATTAAATACATGCCATGTAAGCAAAATTTTCTTGGAATGTGTTATGTTACTTGCTAAGTTACTCCCACTATGATCAGCCTAAGTGAAACGATGAGCCGGGCTTTAATTTGCTCAAGGCTCGGCAGCTAGCTAGCTAGCAGGCGAAGCGCCGAGGTCAGTGTTTCGACTTTCGAGAGCCGATGCTGAGTGTGGGGAAACAGAAAATGGGGAGTAGCACGATTCGTCTGATATTTAGGGCGTGTTTGATTTGACGGATATGTTTGGGCCATTGTGGGTATCCCCTATCAACTCGCTAGGGATAGCCATTTTTTACGTTTGGTTGAGAGGATGAGAAGTAGTTAGGGATAGCCAATTTTATGTTTGGGTTGACAGGATGAGAAATGAACAGGTTGATGAGATGACTCTTTTTAACCACTATACATGTCATTTGAACAACATAAACATTTGACAGATCCAAACTGTGTACGGATAGGTTTTATTTTTTAAGAATGTGTATGGGTAGGTTTAAGGGACAGGTTTGGGTGATTGTGTGAACGGGTACATGTAGAAGTGAGCGCCCACCCCGTGATGGGGGTGTAGTTCGTAGCCAGTGCTCGCATTAAGTGTTGGATAACTTTTTAGGCTACCCATGCTGGGAGTAACATACTCTCTCCGTTTTTATTACTCTGCATATTAGAGTTGACTGAAATTAAACTTTGTAAAGTTTGACCAGGTTTATAAAAAAAATTATAAACTTTTACCGTAACAAATCTATATGATGTGAAAGTACATTTAAAAATAAATATAATAGTATTGATTTGTTATTGTATATGTTAATATTTTTGTTTATAAACTTGGTCAAAGTTTATAAAGTTTGACTTTGACCAAAGCTAATATGCGGACTAAATAAAAACGAAAGGAGTAGGTGATAACATCACATTTATCTAGGCAAAATAGATGATGTGGCATGTAATTAATGACCAAAGAGAGACATGTGGTAACATAGCTAGTTACTGGAACATCACATATAACAAAAAAAGACGAGTCTACAACGTAATAAATGAAGTGATGCATGATACAACACATATGTTACTACCCAATGTGGAGGTAGTAATATAAACTAATAACATATGCATGTTACTACTTTAAGTTACTCCCCGTTGTGACTAGTCTTACTATAGAGGTTTGCTTCCACCGGTGCTGGGGGTCCTTGGCCATCATGCATGTCAGTCCCTACTCCTGCTTTTACCCGGGACGCGGATGTTAATCCTTGATCTTCTATCTTACGTCGTGTCTCTTTCTCTGTGCCAACAGGTCGCTTCAGATTAACTCATTATGGTGATGCTTTTGGGTATACCTTGGTTTCAATTGTACCGACATACGTGTCACACGCCACCACTAACTTATGCCGGGTCAGGACACTTGGCCCCACACACCGGTGGCATTTGAAAAAGCAGCCATACCACCAGTAACCTATTAGTGGTGGTATACCAAATATGCCCACACCACTGCTATTTCAAAAAAAATAAATAGCCGTGGCATGGATTGAAAGCGGAACAGCACCAATTAGAGTTCTGTGTTACCAAGCATAGGAACCGGTGCCTGATTGCCAAGTGGGCTTGGAAGATGCTAACTGGCGAAGGTGGTCTTTGATTAGACATTATCAAGCATAAATACAAGTAAATAGCATAAAACTACTAGTTTACAGGTTAGGGTTTCAAAAAACTACCATTTTCTAATTTTTTTCAGAAACCTATCAGTCGCGCGGTTCGCTGTTTTAAAAAACCCAAAACGCCGGTGACTAGCGATTGAACTGTTTTTCTGACCGTCTGGACCCACATGTCAGGCCACCTGGCCACGCGCACTCACAGCGCGTCCGTTGACGGCCGTTAGCCCGTGCGGCCCGGTCGGAACGAAAGGAGCTGGTCGGGCCGCACTCTCTCTCAGTCTCCCCCTCCTCTCCCCTCTCCCCCGCAGTGGCCTAGGTTGGCGATGGCGGCGGTGCAGCCAAATGTCGTCGGCGGCGAGCTATTGAGCCAAGGCGTCACCGGCCAGGAGGGCGGTGGACATCCAGAGGTGGCCCCAGGGCGAGGCAGCTCGAGCTTCCCAGCGCAGCGGTTGCAGCAGCCATCACCGCCCGCGGCTGAGGTCGATCCGGCGAGCTCAGATCCAGTAGTCCGCGCGGCTAGGGCAGTGGCGAAGTCCATCCACGCGGATCCAGAAGGCGGCCACACTTGGGCTTCATCCTTTGGTGGAGTGAGGTAAGAAATTTCTGGGCCCTTCTTACTTTTAGTTCAAATTACAAATTTCTGGGTCCTTTAGTTCAATTTAGAACTAGGGTTAGTAATTGTTTGTTCTTGGCATGGTACTTTATTTTATTGGTTAAGTCACTGCAGAAGAAAGTGCATTTGGTTAGTTCATTTGGTCAGTGCATGCACTGTAATTAGAAGAAAGTTCAGTAATGTTCAGTACATTTGGTCATTGTTTTAAGTTTTAGTGAGTTAAAAATTAATTGTTTGTCAATTTAATCCTACAGCTTAGATGATGAGATTTGGGACATGAGGCTACATTTTCAAGGAACAGATAACATGGAGAGAAACTATTCAGTTTCTTCAGACATTAGTTATCTGACCATATTAGCATTGGCTGAGTTGGAGGTTTATGGAATGGATGCTTGTCTGACTTATGTAAAGGAAGAGGGAAAGGGCTTGGAGGGGGTGGAGGTCCTGGATAATGAGGAGGCATTAGAGGAAATGCTTGACTGGTTTGTTGATAAGAAGATCCTGAACATCACTGTCAGAAAGCCTACTGATCCAAGCCCAGCAGATGTTAACATGGATCACATCATGCTTGAGGAGCAGATCCCCATTGATCATGTTGGTGAACCTGTTGTTTATAGTGTTTCCCAACAAGGTGTCCTGTATCCACTCCATAATGCAACTTTGGCACCAGCAATCCCTGAGGAGCCCTATCTTAACACACAACACAGTTGTAATTTCAACAAGGGGAAAAATGTTGTGGAAGAAGAAGAAGATGTAGAAGTAGAACATGATGAAGATGAAGATGAAGATGATATGGACAAATCCTCTTCAGATTTTGAGTTTTTTAGGGGTGATTACAAAGGGCAGAATATATCATACAAGGCTTGGTGTAGGGGTGAAGATGAGGCAGGCACATGGACAAGCCATAAGACTAGGGGAGAGGAAGAACCTGCAGATCACTATTGTGGAGCAAACTCAGAACCTTCTGAGTTTTGGGAGGAAGACCAAATCCTTTCTGAACATGAAGAACCCTCAGTTGTACCAGAGAAAGGAGAAAAGCAGCTTAATCCTGTCAGAAATCCAGGCCCAACTAGAAAGTCACACAGTGAGCCTGAACACACCAAGTTTGAAGATTGGGTGCCTGAACCTGATGAATACTGCTTTCCAGGTGATTTTGGTCTTAGTGATGAAGAAGAAGTTCCAAGGTTGCCTTCTGGTAGGAAGAGAAGGTTGAAGAAGAGGAAGGAGAGGAGGTGGTATTGTTGGAAATATGCCCTAGAGGCAATAATAAATTGGTTATTATTATATTTCCTTGTTCATGATAATCGTTTATTATCCATGCTAGAATTGTATTGATAGGAAACTCAGATACATGTGTGGATACATAGACAACACCATGTCCCTAGTAAGCCTCTAGTTGACTAGCTCGTTGATCAATAAGATGGTTACGGTTTCCTGACCATGGACATTGGATGTCGTTGATAACGGGATCACATCATTAGGAGAATGATGTGATGGACAAGACCCAATCCTAAGCCTAGCACAAGATCGTGTAGTTCGTTTGCTAAAGCTTTTCTAATGTCAAGTATCATTTCCTTAGACCATGAGATTGTGCAACTCCCGGATACCGTAGGAGTGCTTTGGGTGTGCCAAAGGTCACAACATAACTGGGTGGCTATAAAGGTACACTAAAGGCATCTCCAAAAGTGTCTGTTGGGTTGGCACGAATCGAGACTGGGATTTGTCACTCCGTGTAAACGGAGAGGTATCTCTGGGCCCACTCGGTAGGACATCATCATAATGTGCACAATGTGACCAAGGAGTTGACCACGGGATGATGTGTTACGGAACGAGTAAAGAGACTTGCCGGTAACGAGATTGAACAAGGTATCGGATACCGACGATCGAATCTCGGGCAAGTACAATACTGCTGGACAAAGGGAATTGATAACGGGATTGATTGAATCCTCGACATCGTGGTTCATCTGATGAGATCATCGTGGAACATGTGGGAGCCAACATGGGTATCCAGATCCCACTGTTGGTTATTGGTCGGAGAGTTGTCTCGGTCATGTCTGCATGGTTCCCGAACCCGTAGGGTCTACACACTTAAGGTTCGGTGACGCTAGAGTTGTTATGGGAAATAGTATGTGGTTACCGAAGGTTGTTCGGAGTCCCGGATGAGATCCCGGACATGACGAGGAGCTCCGGAATGGTCCGGAGGTGAAGATCGGTATATTGGACGAAGGGTATCGGAGTCCGGAATTGTTCCGGGGGTACCAGGTGATGACCAGCGTGTCCGAAAGGGGTTTCGGAGGCCCCGGCAAGCGTTGGGGGGCCTTATGGGCCAAGGGGAGAAGGCAAATCAGCCCACTAAGGGGCTGAGCGCCCCTCCCACCCCATCTCACGTAACTAGGAGAGGTGGGGGGCGCCACCCCTAGGGCAGCCGCCCCTCCCGGCTTGGGGGGCAAGTTTCCTAGGGGGTGGGGGCGCCCAAACCCATCTAGGGTTTCCCCTGTGGCCGCCGCCCCTCCCCTAGGGAACCCTAGGGCGCCTCCCCCTCCTCCCTTCCCCCTATATATAGTGAGGGAGAGAGAGGGCAGCCGCACCCTTCCCCTGGCGCAGCCCTCTTCCTCCTCCAACACCTCATCCTCCTCCGTAGTGCTTGGCGAAGCCCTGCCGGAGAACCACGAGCTCCATCACCACCACGCCGTCGTGCTGTCGGAGTTTTCCCTCAACTTCTCCTCTCACCTTGCTGGATCAAGAAGGAGGAGACGTCTCCCAACCGTACGTGTGTTGAACGCGGAGGTGCCATCCGTTCGGCGCTAGGATCATCGGTGATTTGGATCACGACGAGTACGACTCCATCAACCCCGTTCACTTGAACGCTTCCGCTTAGCGATCTACAAGGGTATGTAGATGCACTCTCCTTCCCTTCGTTGCTAGATTACTCCATAGATTGATCTTGGTGATGCGTAGAAAATTTTAAATTTCTGCTACGATCCCCAACAGTGGCATCATGAGCTAGGTCTTCTATGCACGAGTAGAACACAAAGCAGTTGTGGGCATCAATATTGTCAATTTACTTGCCGTTACTAGTCTTATCTTGATTTGGCGGCATCGTGGGATGAAGCGGCCTGGACCGACCTTACACGTACGCTTACGTGAGACTGGTTCCACCGACTGACATGCACTAGTTGCATAAGGTGGCTAGCGGGTGTCTGTCTCTCCCACTTTAGTCGGATCGGATTCGATGAAAAGGGTCCTTATGAAGGGTAAATATAAATTGGCATATCACATTATGGTTTTCTCGTAGGTAAGAAACGTTCTTGCTAGAAACCTATAGCAGCCACGTAAAAATTTGCAACAACAATTAGAGGACGTCTAACTTGTTTTTGCAGCATATGCCTTGTGATGTGATATGGCCAAAAGGATGTGATGAATGATATATGTGATGTATGAGATTGATCATGTTCTTGTAATAGGAATCACGATTGGCATGTCGATGAGTATGACAACCGGCAGGAGCCATAGGAGTTGTCTTAATTTATTTATGACCTGCGTGTCAACATAAACGTCATGTATTTACTTTACTTTATTGCTAAAGCGTTAGCCATAGTAGTAGAAGTAATAGATGACGAGACAACTTCAAGAAGACACGATGATGGAGATCATGGTGTCATGCCGGTGACAACGATGATCATGGAGCCCCGAAGATGGAGATCAAAAGGAGCAAAATGATATTGGCCATATCATGTCACTATTTGATTGCATGTGATGTTTATCATGTTTTACATCTTATTTGCTTAGAACGACGGTAGCTGAAATAAGATGACCCCTCACTAAAATTTCCAGAAAAGTGTTCCCCCTAACTGTGCACCGTTGCGAAGGTTCGTCGTTTTGAAGCACCACGTGATGATCGGGTGTGATAGATTCTAACGTTCGAATACAACGGGTGTTGACGAGCCTAGCATGTACAGACATGGCCTCGGGACACATGCAAAACACTTAGGTTGACTTGACGAGCCTAGCATGTACAGACATGGCCTCAGAACACGGAAGACCGAAAGGTCGAACATGAGTCGTATAGAAGATACGATCAACATGAGATGTTCACCGTTGATGACTAGTCCGTCTCACGTGATGATCAGACACGGCCTAGTCGATTCGGATCATGTTTCACTTAGATGACTAGAGGGATGTCTGAGTGGGAGTTCATTAAATAATTTGATTAGATGAACTCAATTATCATGAACATAGTCTAAATTGTCTTCGCAAATATGTTGTAGATAAATAGCTCACGTTGTAGCTCCCTGTTTCAATACGTTCCTAGAGAAAGACCAAGTTGAAAGATATTGTAAGCAATGATGCGGACTGGGTCTCTCTCAATTCGTCCACCAGGAAAAGATGTCACTTCCCCGGGTGCTGCACGGCTCAGAAATTAATAATACCCTCGTTCGCTGGCATAGGGTACCGCGAATCGAAGGCGAACAATCACTTCGTGTGCAGCCGGTTCTATGGCCATCTGCGGAGTCGGCATAGATTTCCCTAGGAAGGAGACTTCCGTTGGGTCCTGATTTGAGTTTACGGGAGGGATGTGCACTACTGCCCAATATTTCGAGGTGGAAGAGGTGATCCTCGATTTGAGCAGCTCGTACTGGGGTGGCTGGGTAGAACCCATGGTACTGCAGGTAAAGTCCCACAATATTTTAACAAAACTACCCGGGGTTGCATCCGGGGTTCTCAGATAAATGCTAGGGCTCGGCATGGCAAGAAATGGTTGTGAGGGTTGCGCACAAGATGAGGGGTACTCGGCAAGGTCACGAGGTGTCCTTTTATAAAGCAACTGGGCTGGGTTATTTACCGCGGTGAAGGGCAACTAGTTTGTCGGTTCTGCCCTATGGGGTCGGGGTCAAAGCCATAGTTACACACATCTCCCAAAAGTGACGTGTTACTGTGGGTGCCGTCGGGGTTGGTTTTGGTAGTTACGCCTAGAATTAAAAATGCAGCCGTACACCAACGCACTCAAGCATGGCCACTATTCAAAATAGGGATGCACGAGCAGATAGTATTCCAATATGGCGATACGAGATCACACAATTACAGGGTGTGGATATACTGAGACTCGGTACTACTCGAGTGACTTAGTCCACTTCGTTTATGTCTAAGCGGGCGTGCCTTGTGGATGCCGAGGCTTCTCCATTGGCTTCACCGTCGGGGTTAGCCGGAGGGGGTTGAGGAACTGCAGGGCCGGGGTAGTGCTGATGACCATCGCGGGGATTGTTGGCCACAATCCCGTTGGAGTGTGTTCCCAAAAGGCGACGGAGCACTTCTGGGGTCATCAAAGCACCTTGGTCGATGGCCGGGGCTGATCTCAAGGTCTCAATCGGTTGCCCGAACATCACGACTGAGTTGTCGACGTCGGGCTCAGCCTCTCTTCTTGCCGGGGCTCGGCGAACCAGTTCTCCACGAGCTGCGATTAGATCAAGGGTGATTTGATCGAACAACCCCTCTAGTGCACTTACATAGCACACCAGATGCAATAATGCAGGATCCGTCTCGTGATCTCCGTTGGCGACTTGGGGTGGTCTACCATACCCGTCACGGCTGGGGAAGTAGTAGAAGGAGCGACAGTTAACTCTGGGCGACAAGTGTCGGAGTTGAACTATAGCTTCTCGGCCAGCTAGTTGGATGGCTTGTGGCTCAAAGGAAGTTGTCCTTCCAGTGAACCTGTAGGGGCGTTCTGGCGATAGACCCCTACCATAGACGTGCACAGTGGCCCAAAATTGACGGCTCTCACCGCTCATGGGCCCTTGGTACACAACATACTCCGGGGGCTCTTCTAATGCAAAGGCACGGCGGGTGAGGTTTGCTAGCACGGTCACAAAACCTCCAAGGTTGGTTGTTGTGGTCTCATTGTGAACAATGGGGCCAGGCATTATGGCTTGGTGTGGGGTAGAGGCTATGCTGTGCTGGGTTGAGGCTAGCGTGCCCTTTTATAGAAAAAGGGAATGGAGTCTTCCTTCGCACGCTTGCGAGAAAGACTATTTAGGGGCTGGTCACTGGCGTGTGACTGACAGGTTAGGCTGATAGGTTGGGCACCAACTTCCAAAAGGTGTCGGGTCACTGTGAGGCTATCTTACACGAGAAGCTTGGCCGGGGCTTGGTTAAGATCTGGTGGGTTGGTTTACCTAGGTTTTTCGACCTGGCTAAGATAGGATTAGCCAATGGTCAGCCTAGCTCTGATACCAAGTTTGTCAGGACCGGACTTTTGGGATATTAATTTCCCAAAAGCGGCCCTTGTGCTCACCAGCCCCAGGATTACTGTTAGCTGATGAGACACCAACTTGTTACAGAAAGTCCAAGCAAAATACAAAATATGAAGTACAAGACCATTCTGGCCTATAGGTACAACAATTTGTTTCTAGAGGTTGATGGCGGAAGTGGTTTGCGGATCATCAGCGTCTATGGGACTCCATTTCCCACAGGAACAGCTGACCAGGATAACTCCTATCTTCGCGAGGCTGCTATCACCATTACGTAGGTTCCAGGGCTTTCATCGCAACGCTCCTTTCCACGCAAGAAATCTGGCCAAGACAATAGCTAGGGATAAGCCAGTGAGTACTTTGAATGTACTCACAAACATTAAGAACACAGGTATAATATAGCCACTAAAAATCATGCTTTAAAATGTTCTATGATCGCTTTGTCAGTTATGAAATAAGGTTCATGATTCACGCAAGTAGATCATTTAAATAAATCACGAGTAAACAATCAGGGTGTAAAAATATAAAGCACCGATCGGGTGTCTGAAGCGACGCCTCGAAAGGATAATAATATGAAGCATGCCTCAGTCGGGCGTCTGAGCGACACCACAGAAAGGGCTTATATATAAAAAGAATAACAAGCATGCCACAATCGGGCGTAGGTGCGACACCACATAAAGGGCTTATAAGTAAATGAAATAACAGACAAGCCACAGTCGGGCGTCTGTGCGACACCACATAAAGGGATTATAAGTAAATGAAATAACACACATGCCACAGTTGGGCGTCTGGGCGACACCACATAAAGGGCTTATATAAGAATAATCACGGTGAATATCCAGGAGGTAGAACCGTCCCAGGGATACTCAATAATTCAAATAACATAAATGATTAGTCCATAAAAATAATAATCATAATCATCATACGTCACAAGTTATGATCCATATTCTGGTTTAGTAGTTTCTCCTCCGAAAACCGACACTAAGACCGACGCTTGACCCATCCCAGACTGTAGTCCTTAACCATGGACACGGCTATTCGAATAGGCTCAATATCTCTGCAAAAGGTGTACTCTTTACCCACGAGTAACAGATTTCTTTAGTCCATCGGAACTAATTCCGTCTACGGTCTTTTAGTCGAAAACACGCCTGACTTGCACACACCAACTTAACTTTACTCGTGTTTGGAATCACCCAGACACCTGTTAAGTAAAACTCTAAGTGGGGAGGCTACAACCTCGCGTAGCATGGGATCAAATTTTTATCGCGCGCTCTAAGGGGTAGCCTCCCCTCTCGGTCCCAACCGGAAACACCCATGCCCCCGGACCAGGTGGCATGCCTACCAGCTACAACCGGTATCTTCCACTATGGCCTCTCTGTACGGTGTGTGCTAGGACAGGGGTTGACAACTTACTGAACAGTACCCTACCTACGGCAGGGGCAAGTGGCAGCACGAAACAAGTATGGGGGTTACTAGAACAAGACTCGATCTACGGCCGACTCAGGAGGCTTAAGTATTTCCTGCATGGTTAGCTCAAGAATTATATTTCACAGCCATCAGACACAACCACCACTTATCATACCTCCCCCTGCCCTACCGGTCATAACCGTCTCGACGAGGGACAAGCTCGTGTCTACACAAGATAGAGACTTTCCCGGGTCCTTCCTGGTAGACATGAGAGGCATATGAGGGTGATTGCTATCACAAGCTTATCCATTTCCAACAACAAGAATTTTCATTTATGCACTCAAGGTGTATGATCATATCGTCATATAAAAATAACCAACGCTTCATGTCGAGGTGGTGTTATAACCGTATCGAACAACCCACAAAACATTATGCCAGGGTTCAGAATGCTTGCCTTCCAGGTGTGGAGGGGTGAGGTGCTTTCCAAAACTTTTGAAAGTTTCTTCTCTCTCCAAAAATCCTATTTAAGAAAATTTGAAATCAACACATAGTTTAAAAACAGTACAAAAAGTTGTCCTAATTATTTTTGAAATAAATCTTGAAATAAACTAGATGAAATTTGAGAGTGGTAGGAAAAAGAATTAATTCATTTGGACTTATATTTAAAAAGTAATGGCCAGTCAAATTTGCCGTCAAACTCTGTTTTTAAAATAAACAGAAAAAGAAAATGTTTCGAAAAAAGAAAGCGTTTTCGGTGCAGCGAAGACATACTCTGGTGTTTTACGTCTTCACTTATCCAGCGTGGACCGTGCATGGGTCACTGACAGTGGGTCCAGCGGGCCCACTGGTCAGGTTTGACTGGTCTCCACTCCCTCCTCTTCCTCTGCCCGAGCGGAGGTGGGGCTCCGGCGATCGTTGCCGGCGAACGGCGTTTCCTCGTGGGGAGATGAGGGCGGGGATGGATCCGCGGGTCTGGGGCGGTCCTCTCGGTGGTCGTTAGGTAGGTGGGGACGAAAGGAATCGCCGGCGGTGAGCTTCGCGGCGGAGATAGCTTCGGGCCAATTTGGGGGTCTTGGCTAGGGTGGTGCTCCGTCGTAGCTGGGGGTCTGGGCGGCTCCGCAAGACGAAGAGGAGTCAGGTGGTGGTTCTGGAAGGGTGGGGGAGGCCCTAGTGGTGCCGGAGTGGCCGAGACAGGGGCGGCGGCTGTGGTTGCCGGAGAAGGAGAAGACGAGCACTTCCGGTCTATCCACTGCTACGGGAGGGTCAGTGAGGGAGCGAGATGAGTTGCTTGAGGGCCTGACGAGCTCGGGGGCTTCTTATATAGGCGGCCAAGGGCAGTTCCGTGGTGGCCGGGGATAAGATCGTCGGCGACCGCCGTATTGTGCTGCAGGGCGACGTTGCGGTGGTTTGGGCTGGCCGGCGCATTCCGACGAGTTCCCTACTACTCAAGGGGGCGAGCTGGCGCGCGTGGGTGGCTCGGGCGGCGCCGCCCACGGCAGGGCTGTTGTAGTCGGCCACTTGCAGCCACGGCCGACCTGACGGCGGCTCTGTGGAGTGCCAGGGGTGGCTCTGCGGCGAGGGGAAGGGGCAGAGTGTTGGCTGCGAGCGGGGAAGGGCCAGAACAAGCGCGAGGCGGCGGCAGTGCGACACGACAGCTCGGTGCACGCGCGTGCAAAACGTGCACTCTGGGCGCGCCCAGAGCACGTACGCGACATGTTCGACCAAATGCCAGGGCATGCTAGGGGGCTCCAATCCACAAGAGAGTTAGCAGGGTGGGGCTATAGGCTTGGGAAAATCCATGTGACATGCTGGTCTAGTCAGGGGATCAAGTTCATAACACAAACCAGAAACTAAGCCAAAACTGGTCATGCACTCAGGGTGTTAGACAAAATGCCAATGGCATCTAGGCAACTCTTGGGGTGGCCAAATTCTCCAGATCAGTGTCTCCTTGGATGAGTAAGAGGGTGGTGAGGTTAGTTTAACAAAAACAAACACTTGTTAGTGCAAGTTCTGCAAAACTTCAGTTCTGGACAACAGGTAAATGGCATTGTTTCATGATCCAGAAATCTTCCAATGGGTCCCCTCTTTTGGACTTAAGGGTTTTGCAAGGTGGGCTATAAGCAGGAGAAAACTCAAGGGTACTAGAGCAAATTAAACTAGGGTTGCTGTAGAAAAAGCCAAACTGGATCAGAAAGCAAAAGAGGTTTATTCACTCAAATTTTTCAAAGAACACCACTGGATTTTTGCATAGAGTTGAATTACATACCACTACTAACATCCCACAATTTTGGTGGAGGTTTTAAAGAAATATTTGAATAGGTTGTAGTGTAAAATTGCTCTCTGGACCAGATTTTAAAACTTGGTGTAGAGCTCAAAATGTTAAAAGAATGGAATATATTTCTGCATAAAAGTGATTTACAAACATCACATGACATCTCCAAATTTTGGTTGGAATAATAGATGAATTTATAAAAGGGTTGCAGTGCAAATGGGGCCCTAAAACCCAAGAAAACTCACTTTAATGAATAAAGCTCAGAGAGAAATAATTATGTAATTAAATCCACTTATAATAGAAATGTTTTTCTTGAGGGGGAAAACAAGTCCAATAATACATTTGGAAAGTTTTTCACTTGAGGTAAAAATCCCATAATAAGGAAAAGGATGGCTCTGAAATCAAAAGAAAATCCAGAAAATTAAAAGTTTAAATTTCCTGGAAAAATTTTAATTAATAAAACAAGGTTAAAATTTTGGGGTGTCACAATATAGGTATATTTACTTAATGAAGCACAAGTCTGAAACGTCTGAAAAGTTCAAGCGATTTCAGAGTGAAGTTAAGAATCATCATAACAAGAAGATCAAATTCCTATGATCTGATCAATGAGAATTTCTGAGTTATGAGTTTGGCAAACACTTAAGACATTGTGGAATTGTTTCACAGTTGAAGCCACCTGGAACACCACTGGGTTATGGTGTGTCCCGACGTTGTAATCGAACCTTATGAGATATGGTGCGATCTATGATGTCTCTTACCGATCTACCGCTATTATTTCGAGGTTATGCATTAGAGACAGCTGCATTCACTTTAGATAGGACACCATATAAGTCTATTGAGATGACGCCGTATGAACATTGGTTTGGCAAGAAACCAAAGTTGTCATTTCTTAATGTTTGGGGCTGCGATGCTTAAGGCTTCAGCCGGAGAAGCTCGAACCCAAAGCGGACAAACACATCTTCATAGGATACCCAAAGGTGACAGTTGGGTACACCTTCTATCTCAGATCCGAGGGCAAATTGTTTGTCGCTAAGAACGGGTCCTTTCTCGAGAAGGAGTTTCTCACGAAAGAATTGAGTGGGAGGAAGATAGAACTTGATGAGGTTGTCGAACCTTTACTTCAACCAGAGAGTGATGCAACATAGAAATATGTTTTCTGTGGCGCCTACGTCTGTTGAAGAGGAAGTTAATGATAGTGATCATGAAGCTTCAGATCAAGTTGCTATCGAACCTCGTAGGTCGACAAGGATATGTACTACTCCTGAGTGGTACAGTAATCCTGTCTTAGATATCATGTTGTTAGACAACAATGAACCTACGAGCTATGGAGAAGCGATGGTGGGCCCGTATTCCGACAGATGGTTAGAAGCCATGAAATCCGAGATAGGATCCATGTATCAGAACAAAGTATGGACATTGGTGGACTTGCCCGATGATCGGCAAGCCATTGAGATAAATGGATCTTACATTGATAAGAACATCTCCGTCATGGCACCAATGATGGAGAAGGTTTTGTGGCAGTGCTTGTATGTCAGGGTGCGTGGTAAAGCTGGTTTTGGTCTTTGGTGCCTTGGTAAGTTGCGGCTACAAACGGCTGAGAGACAAGGACGGCCCATTTCGTTACACATTCATGCCTATACCAACAAAGTGTGTCTCCTTTCTTTTATAATTTGTTCGAATTGCTAGCTAGACTAATCAACACGAAACACGTACGACGTCGAGCTGCCAAGCTTCCACCGTGCCACCTCGATCGTGCTGGAAGCGCTGTTCTTTTTCCGTGTGCTTGCTAGCGTCGAGTTCCCCGTGCTCGAGAAGCTATCCCTGTTGGGCTACATGGTCGACCTGAATGCACTGCTCCCCCACTGCATGGTCCACTCCGCGTCGCTGCACGAGCTTGTCGTGGAGAATAAATGGATGCACAATATCGACATTGTCGTGTTGGGGAACGTAGTAATTTCAAAAAATTTCCTACGCACACGCAAGATCATGGTGATGCATAGCAATGAGAGGGTAGAGTGTGATCTACGTACCCTTGTAGATCGACAGCGGAAGCGTTAGCACAACGCGGTTGATGTAGTCGTACCTCTTCACGGCCCGACCGATCAAGCACCGAAACTACGGCACCTCCGAGTTCTAGCACACGTTCAGCTCGATGACGATCCCCGGACTCCGATCTAGCAAAGTGTCGGGGAAGAGTTCCGTCAGCACGACGACGTGGTGACGATCTTGATGTACTACCATCGCAGGGCTTCGCCTAAGCACCGCTACAATATTATCGAGGATTATGGTGGAAGGGGGCACCGCACACGGCTAAGAATATGATCACGTGGATCAACTTGTGTGTCTAGGGGTGCCCCCTGCCCCCGTATATAAAGGAGAAGGGGGAGGTGCGGCCGGCCAGGAGGAGGGCGTGCCAGGAGGAGTCCTACTTCCACCGGGAGTAGGATTCCCCCCCTTTCCTAGTTGGAATAGGATTTGGGAGGGGGAAAGAGGAGAGAGAGAAGGAAGGGGGGGGGGGGCGCCGCCCCCCTCTCCTTGTCCTATTCGGACTAGGGGGGGAGGGGCGCGCGGCCCAGCCCTGGCCACCTCTCCTCTCTTCCACTAAAGCCCACTAAGGCCCATATACCTCCCGGGGGGTTCCGGTAACCTCCCGGTACTCCGGTAAAATCCCGATTTCACTCGGAACACTTCCGATATCCAAATATAGGCTTCCAATATATCAATCTTTATGTCTCGACCATTTCAAGACTCCTCGTCATGTCCGTGATCACATCCGGGACTACGAACAAACTTCGGTACATCAAAATGCATAAACTCATAATATAACTGTCATCAAAACCTTAAGCGTGCGGACCCTACGGGTTCGAGAACAATGTAGACATGACCGAGACACGTCTCCGATCAATAACCAATAGCGGAACCTGGATGCTCATATTGGCTCCCACATATTCTACGAAGATCTTTATCGGTCAGACCGCATAACAACATACGTTGTTCCCTTTGTCATCGGTATGTTACTTGCCCGAGATTCGATCGTCGGTATCTCAATACCTAGTTCAATCTCGTTACCGGCAAGTCTCTTTACTCGTTTCGTAATACATCATCTTGCAACTAACTCATTAGTTGTAATGCTTGCAAGGCTTATGTGATGTGCATTACCGAGAGGGCCCAGAGATACCTCTCCGACAATCGGAGTGACAAATCCTTATCTCGAAATACGCCAACCCAACATGTACCTTTGGAGACACCTGTAGAGCTCCTTTATAATCACCCAGTTACGTTGTGACGTTTGGTAGCACACAAAGTGTTCCTCCGGCAAACGGGAGTTGCATAATCTCATAGTCATAGGAACATGTATAAGTCATGAAGAAAGCAATAGCAACATACTAAACGATCGGGTGCTAAGCTAATGGAATGGGTCATGTCAATCATATCATTCTCCTAATGATGTGATCCCATTAATCAAATGACAACACATGTCTATGGTTAGGAAACATAACCATCTTCGATTAACAAGCTAGTCAAGTAGAGTCATACTAGTGACGTTTGGTTTGTCTATGTATTCACACAAGTATTATGTTTCCGGATAATACAATTCTAGCATGAATAATAAACATTTATCATGATATAAGGAAATAAAATAATAACATTATTATTGCCTCTAGGGCATATTTCCTTTAGTCTCCCACTTGCACTAGAGTCAATAATCTAGTTCACATCGCCATGTGATTTAACAGCAATAGTTCACATCACCATGTGATTAACACACATAATTCACATCGATATGTGATCAACACCCAAAGGGTTCACTAGAGTCAGTAATCTAGTTCACATCGCTATGTGATTAACACCCAAAGAGTACTAAGGTGTGATCATGTTTTGCTTGTGAGATAATTTTAGTCAATGGGTCTGTCACATTCAGATTCGTAAGTATTTTGCGAATTTCTATGTCAACAATGCTCTGCACGGAGCTACTCTAGGTTATTGCTCCCACTTTCAATATGTATCTAGATCGAGACTTAAGTCATCCAGATCTGTGTCAAAACTTGCATCAACGTAACTTTTTACGACGAACCTTTTTGTCACCTCCATAATTGAGAAATATTTCCTTATTCCACTAAGGATAATTTTGGCCGCTGTCCAGTGATCTACTCGTAGATCACTACTGTACTCCCTTGCTTAACACAGTGTAGGGTATACAATAGATCTGGTACACAACATGGCGTACTTTATAGAACCTATGGCTGAGGCATAGGGAATGACTTTCATTCTATTTCTATCTTCTGCCGTGGTCGGGCTTTGAGTCTTACTCAATTTCACACCTTGCAACACAGGCAAGAACTCTTTCTTTGACTGTTCCATTTTGAACTACTTCAAAATCTTGTCAAGGTATGTACTCATTAAAAAAACTTATCAAGCGTCTTGATCTATCTCTATAGATCTTGATGCTCAATATGTAAGCAGCTTTACCGAGGTCTTTCTTTGAAAAACTCCTTTCAAATATTCCTTTATGCTTTCCAGAAAATTATACATTATTTCCGATCAACAATATGTTGTTCACATATACTTATCAAAAATGTTGTAGTGCTCCCACTCACTTTCTTGTAAATACAGGCTTCTCCAAAAGTCTGTACAAAAACAAATGCTTTGATCACACTATCAAAGCGTTTATTCCAACTCCGAGAGGCTTGCACCAGTCCATAAATGGATCGCTGAAGCTTGCACACTTTGTTAGCTCCCTTTGGATCGACAAAACCTTCCGGCTGCATCATATACAACTCTTCTTGCAGAAATCCATTAAGGAATGCAGTTTTGTTTATCCATTTGCCAGATTTCATAAAATGCGGCAATTGCTAACATGATTCGGACAGACTTAAGCATATATACGAGTGAGAAAATCTCATCGTAGTCAACACCTTGAACTTGTCGAAAACCTTTTGCGACAATTCTAGCTTTGTAGATAGTAACACTACTATCAGCGTCCGTCTTCCTCTTGAAGATCCATTTATTTTCTATGGCTTGCCGATCATCGGGCTGATCCATCAAAGTCCATACTTTGTTCTCATACATGGATCATATCTCAGATTTTATGGCCTCAAACCATTTCGCGGAATCTGGGGTCATCATCGCTTCCTCATAGTTCGCAAGTTCGTCATGGTCTAGTAACATGACTTCCAGAACAGGATTACCGTACCACTCTGGTGCGGATCTCACTCTGGTTTACCTACGAGATTCGGTAGTAACTTGATCTGAAGTTACATGATCATCATCATTAGCTTCCTCACTAATTGGTGTAGTAGTCACAGGAACAGATTTCTGTGATGAACTACTTTCCAATAAGGGAGCAGGTACAGTTACCTCATCAAGTTCTACTTTCCTCCCACTCACTTCTTTCGAGAGAAACTCCTTCTCTAGAAAAACTCCGAATTTAGCAACAAAAGTCTTGCCTTCAGATTTGTGATAGAAGGTGTACCCAACAGTCTCCTTTGGGTATCCTATGAAGACACATTTCTCCGATTTGGGTTTGAGCTTATCAGGATGAAACTTTTTCATATAAGCATCACAATCCCAAACTTTAAGAAACGACAACTTTGGTTTCTTGCCAAACCACAGTTCAGATTGTGTCGTCTCAACGGACTTAGATGGTGCCCTTTTAAACGTGAATGCAGCTGTCTTTAATGCATAACCCCAAAACGATAGTGGTAGATCGATAAGAGACATCATAGATCGCACCATATCTAATAAAGTATGGTTATGATGTTCGGACACACCATTATGCTGTGGTGTTCATAGTGGCGTGAGTAGTGAAACCATTTCACATTGTTTTAACTGAAGGCCAAACTCGTAACTCAAATATTTTACCTCTGCGATCATATCGTAGAAACTTTTATTTTTTTGTTACGATGATTCTCCACTTCACTCTGAAATTCTTTGAACTTTTCAAATATTTCAGACTTGTGTTTCATTAAATAGATATACCCATATCTGCTCAAATCATCTGTGAAGGTCAGAAAATAATGATACACGCCGCGAGCCTCAACACTCATCGGATCTCATACATCAGTATATATTATTTCCAATAAGTCAGTTGCTCGCTCCATAGTTCCGGAGAACGGCGTTTTAGTCATCTTGCCCATGAGGCATGGTTCGCAAGCATCAACTGATTCATAATCAAGTGATTCCAAAAACCCATCAGCTTGGAGTTTCTTCATGCACTTTACACCAACATGACCTAAACGTCAGTCCCACAAATAAGTTGCACTATCATTATTAACTTTGCATCTTTTGGTTTCAATATTATGATTATGTGTATCACTACGATCGAGATCCAACAAACTATTTTCATTGGGTGTGTAACCATATAAGGTTTTATTCATGTAAACAGAACAACAATTTATTCTCTTACTTAAATGAATAACCGTATTACAATAAACATGATCAAATCATATTCATGCTCAACGCAAACACTAAATAACACTTATTCAGGTTCAACACTGATCCCAAAAGTATAGGGAGTGTGCGATGATGATCATATCAATCTTGGAACTACTTCCAACACACATCGTCACCTCACCCTTAACTAGTCTTTGTTCATTCTGCAACTCCCGATTCAAGTTACTAATCATAGTAACTGAACTAGTATCAAATACTGAGGGGTTGCTATAAACACTAGTAAAGTACACATCAATAACATGTATATCAAATATACTTATGTTCACTTTGCCATCCTTCTTATTCGCCAAATACTTGGGGCAGTTCCACTTTCAGTGATCAGTCCCTTTGTAGTAGAAGCACTTAGTCTCAGGCTTAGGACCAGACTTGGGCTTCTTCACTTGAGCAGCAACTTGCTTGCTGTTTTTCTTGAAGTTCCCCTTTTTCCCTTTGCCCTTTTCTTGAAACTAGTGATCTTGTCAACCATCAACACTTGATGCTATTTCTTGATTTCTACCTTCATCGATTTCATCATCATGAAAAGCTCGGGATTCATTTTCGTCATCCCTTGCATACTATAGTTCAACACGAAGTTCTACTAACTTGGTGATGGTGACTAGAGAATTCTGTCAATCACTATCTTATCTGGAAGATTAACTCCCACTTGATTCAAGCGATTGTAGTACCCAGACAATCTGAGCACATGCTCACTAGTTGAGCGATTCTCCTCCATCTTTTAGCTATAGAACTTGTTGGAGACTTCATATCTCTCAACTCGGGTATTTGCTTGAAATATTAACTTCAACTCCTGGAACATCTCATATGGTACATGACGTTCAAAACGTCTTTGAAGTCATGATTCTAAGCCGTTAAGAATGGTGCACTAAACTATCAAGTACTCATCATATTTAGCTAGCCAAACGTTCATAACGTCTGCATCTGCTCCTGCAATAGGTTTGTCACCTAGCGGTGCATCAAGGACATAATTCTTCTGTGCAGCAATGAGGATAAACCTCAGATCACGGATCCAATCCGCATCATTGCTACTAACATTTTTCAACACAATTTTCTCGAGGAACATATCAAAATAAACACAGGGAAGCAACAACGCGAGCTATTGATCTACAACATGATTTGCAAAATACTACCAGGACTAAGTTCATGATAAATTTAAGTTCAATTTAATCATATTACTTAAGAACTCCCACTTAGATAGACATCCCTCTAATCCTCTAAGTGATCACGTGATCCAAATCAACTAAACCATGTCCGATCATCACGTGAGATGGAGTAGTTTCATTGGTGAACATCACTATGTTGACCATATCTACTATATGATTCACGCTCGACCTTTCGGTCTCCGTGTTCCGAGGCCATATCTGTATATGCTTGGCTCGTCAAGTATAACCTGAGTATTTCGCGTGTGCAACTGTTTTGCACCCGTTGTATTTGAACGTAGAGCCTATCACACCCGATCATCACGTGGTGTCTCAGCACGAAGAACTTTCGCAACGGTGCATACTCAGGGAGAACACTTCTTGATAATTAGTGAGAGATCATCTTATAATGCTACCGTCAACCAAAGCAAGATAAGATGCATAAAAGATAAACATCACATGCAATCAATATAAGTGATATGATATGGCCATCATCATCTTGTGCTTGTGATCTCCATCTTCGAAGCACCATCGTGATCACCATCGTCACCGGCGCGACACCTTGATCTCCATCGTAGCATCATTGTCGTCTCGCCAATTTTATGCTTCCACGACTATCGCTACCGCTTAGTGATAAAGTAAAGCATTACAACACGATTGCATTGCATACAATAAAGCGACAACCATATGGCTCCTGCCAGTTGCCGGTAACTCGGTTACAAAACATGATCATCTCATACAATAAAATTTAGCATCATGTCTTAGCCATATCACATCACAACATGCCCTGCAAAAACATGTTAGACGTCCTCTACTTTGTTGTTGCAAGTTTTACATGGCTGCTACAGGCTTTAAGCAAGAACCAATCTCACCTACGCATCAAAACCACAACGATAGTTTGTCAAGTTGGTGCTGTTTTAACCTTCGCAAGGACCGGGCGTAGCCACACTCGGTTCAACTAAAGTTGGAGAAACTGTCACCCGCTAGCCACCTTTGTGCAAAGCACGTCGGGAGAACCGGTCTCGCGTAAGCGTACACGTAATGTCGGTCCGGGCCGCTTCGTCCAACAATACCGCCGGACCAAAGTATGACATGCTGGTAAGCAGTATGACTTATATCGCCCACAACTCACTTGTGTTCTACTCGTGCATATAACATCAACACATAAAACCTAGGCTCGGATGCCACTGTTGGGGAACGTAGTAATTTAAAAAAATTTCCTACGCACACGCAAGATCATGGTGATGCATAGCAACGAGAGGGGAGAGTGTGATCTACGTACCCTTGTAGATCGACAGCGGAAGCATTAGCAAAACGCGGTTGATGTAGTCGTATGTCTTCACGGCCCGACCGATCAAGCACCGAAACTACGACACCTCCGAGTTCTAGCACACGTTCAGCTCGATGACGATCCCCGGACTCCGATCCAGCAAAGTGTCGGGGAAGAGTTCCGTCAGGACGACGACGTGGTGACGATCTTGATGTACTACCGTAGCAGGGCTTCGCCTAAGCACCGCTACAATATTATCGAGGATTATGGTGGAAGGGGGCACCGCACACGGCTAAGAATATGATCACGTGGATCAACTTGTGTGTCTAGGGGTGCCCCCTGCCCCCGTATATAAAGGAGCAGGGGGAGGGGCGGCCGGCCAGGAGGAGGGCGCGCCAGGAGGAGTCCTACTCCCACCGGGAGTAGGATTCCCCCCTTTCCTAGTTGGAATAAGATTCGGGAGGGGGAAAGAGGAGAGAGAGAAGGAAGGGGGGGGGTGCTTCGCCCCCTCTCCTTGTACTATTCGGACTAGGGGGGGGGGAGGGGTGCGCGGCCCAGCCCTGTCCACCTCTCCTCTCTTCCACTAAAGCCCACTAAGGCCCATATATCTCCCGGGGGGTTCCGGTAACCTCCCGGTACTCCGGTAAAATCCCGATTTCACTCGGAACACTTCCGATATCCAAATATAGGCCTCCAATATATCGATCTTTATGTCTCGACCATTTCGAGACTCCTTGTCATGTCCGTGATCACATCCGGGACTCCGAACAAACTTCGGTACATCAAAATGCATAAACTCATAATATAACTGTCATCAAAACCTTAAGCGTGCGGACCCTACGGGTTCGAGAACAATGTAGACATGACCGAGACATGTCTCCGATCAATAACCAATAGCGGAACCTGGATGCTCATATTGGCCCCCACATATTCTACGAAGATCTTTATCGGTCAGACCGCATAACAACATACGTTGTTCCCTTTGTCATCGGTATGTTACTTGCCCAAGATTCGATCGTCGGTATCTCAATACCTAGTTCAATCTCGTTACCGGCAAGTCTCTTTACTCGTTTTGTAATACTTCATATTGCAACCAACTCATTAGTTGTAATGCTTGCAAGGCTTATGTGATGTGCATTACCGAGAGGGCCCAGAGATACCTCTCCGACAATCAGAGTGACAAATCCTAATCTCGAAATACGCCAACCCAACATGTACCTTTGGAGACACCTGTAGAGGTCCTTTATAATCACCCGGTTACATTGTGACGTTTGGTATCACACAAAGTGTTCCTCCGGCAAACGGGAGTTGCATAATCTCATAGTCATAGGAACATGTATAAGTCATGAAGAAAGCAATAGCAACATACTAAACGATCGGGTGCTAAGCTAATGGAATGGGTCATGTCAATCATATCATTCTCCTAATGATGTGATCCCATTAATCAAATGACAACACATGTCTATGGTTAGGAAACATAACCATCTTCGATTAACAAGCTAGTCAAGTAGAGGCATACTAGTGACGTTTGGTTTGTCTATGTATTCACACAAGTATTATGTTTCCGGATAATACAATTCTAGCATGAATAAGAAACATTTATCATGATATAAGGAAATAAAATAATAACATTATTATTGCCTCTAGGGCATATTTCCTTCAGTCTCCCACTTGCACTAGAGTCAATAATCTAGTTCACATCGCCATGTGATTTAACAGCAATAGTTCACATCACCATGTGATTAACACCCATAGTTCACATCGATATGTGATCAACACCCAAAGGGTTTACTAGAGTCAGTAATCTAGTTCACATCGCTATGTGATTAACACCCAAAGAGTACTAAGGTGTGATCATGTTTTGCTTGTGAGATAATTTTAGTCAACGGGTCTGTCACATTCAGATCCGTAAGTATTTTGCGAATTTCTATGTCAACAATGCTCTGCACGGAGCTACTCTAGCTTATTGCTCCCACTTTCAATATGTATCTAGATCGAGACTTAAGTCATCCAGATCTGTGTCAAAACTTGCATCGACGTAACTTTTTACGACGAACCTTTTTGTCACCTCCATAATTGAGAAATATTTCCTTATTCCACTAAGGATAATTTTGACCGCTGTCCAGTGATCTACTCTTAGATCACTACTGTACTCCCTTGCTTAACACAATGTAGGGTATACAATAGATCTGGTACACAGCATGGCATACTTTATAGAACCTATGGCTGAGGCATAGGGAATGACTTTCATTCTATTTCTATCTTATGCCGTGGTCGGGCTTTGAGTCTTACTCAATTTCACACCTTGCAACACAGGCAAGAACTCTTTCTTTGACTGTTTCATTTTGAACTACTTCAAAATCTTTTCAAGGTATGTACTCATTGAAAAAACTTATCAAGCATCTTGATCTATCTCTATAGATCTTGATGCTTAATATGTAACCAGCTTTACCGAGGTCTTTCTTTGAAAAACTCCTTTCAAATATTCCTTTATGCTTTCCAGAAAATTATACATTATTTCCGATCAACAATATGTTGTTCACATATACTTATCAGAAATGTTGTAGTGCTCCCACTCACTTTCTTGTAAATACAGGCTTCTCCAAAAGTCTGTACAAAAACAAATTCTTTGATCACACTATCAAAGCGTTTATTCCAACTCCGAGAGGCTTGCACCAGTCCATAAATGGATCGCTGAAGCTTGCACACTTTGTTAGCTCCCTTTGGATCGACAAAACCTTCCGGCTGCATCATATACAACTCTTCTTGCAGAAATCCATTAAGGAATGCAGTTTTGTTTATCCATTTGCCAGATTTCATAAAATGCGGCAATTGCTAACATGATTCGGACAGACTTAAGCATATATACGAGTGAGAAAATCTCATCGTAGTCAACACCTTGAACTTGTCGAAAACCTTTTGCGACAATTCTAGCTTTGTAGATAGTAACACTACTATCAGCGTCCGTCTTCCTCTTGAAGATCCATTTATTTTCTATGGCTTGCCGATCATCGGGCTAATCCATCAAAGTCCATACTTTGTTCTCATACATGGATCATATCTCAGATTTTATGGCCTCAAACCATTTCGCGGAATCTGGGGTCATCATCGCTTCCTCATAGTTCGCAAGTTCGTCATGGTCTAGTAACATGACTTCCAGAACAGGATTACCGTACCACTCTGGTGCGGATCTCACTCTGGTTTACCTACGAGATTCGGTAGTAACTTGATCTGAAGTTACATGATCATCATCATTAGCTTCCTCACTAATTGGTGTAGTAGTCACAGGAACAGATTTCTGTGATGAACTACTTTCCAATAAGGGAGCAGGTACAGTTACCTCATCAAGTTCTACTTTCCTCCCACTCACTTCTTTCGAGAGAAACTCCTTCTCTAGAAAAACTCCGAATTTAGCAACAAAAGTCTTGCCTTCGGATTTGTGATAGAAGGTGTACCCAACAGTCTCCTTTGGGTATCCTATGAAGACACATTTCTCCGATTTGGGTTTGAGCTTATCAGGATGAAACTTTTTCATATAAGCATCACAATCCCAAACTTTAAGAAACGACAACTTTGGTTTCTTGCCAAACCACAGTTCAGATTGTGTCGTCTCAACGGACTTAGATGGTGCCCTTTTAAACGTGAATGTAGCTGTCTTTAATGCATAACCCCAAAACGATAGTGGTAGATCGATAAGAGACATCATAGATCGCACCATATCTAATAAAGTATGGTTATGATGTTCGGACACACCATTATGCTGTGGTGTTCACAGTGGCGTGAGTAGTGAAACCATTTCACATTGTTTTAACTGAAGGCCAAACTCGTAACTCAAATATTTTACCTCTGCGATCATATCGTAGAAACTTTTATTTTTTTGTTACGATGATTCTCCACTTCACTCTGAAATTCTTTGAACTTTTCAAATATTTCAGACTTGTGTTTCATTAAGTAGATATACCCATATCTGCTCAAATCATCTGTGAAGGTCAGAAAATAATGATACACGCCGCGAGCCTCAACACTCATCGGATCTCATACATCAGTATATATTATTTCCAATAAGTCAGTTGCTCGCTCCATAGTTCCGGAGAACGGCGTTTTAGTCATCTTGCCCATGAGGCATGGTTCGCAAGCATCAACTGATTCATAATCAAGTGATTCCAAAAACCCATCAGCTTGGAGTTTCTTCATGCACTTTACACCAACATGACCTAAACGTCAGTCCCACAAATAAGTTGCACTATCATTATTAACTTTGCATCTTTTGGTTTCAATATTATGATTATGTGTATCACTATGATCGAGATCCAACGAACTGAAGGAAATATGCCCTAGAGGCAATAATAAAGTTATTATTTATTTCCTTATATCATGATAAATGTTTATTATTCATGCTAGAATTTTATTAACCGGAAACATAATACATGTGTGAATACATAGACAAACAGAGTGTCACTAGTATGCCTCTACTAGACTAGCTCGTTAATCAAAGATGGTTATGTTTCCTAACCATGGACAAAGAGTTGTTATTTGATTAACGGGATCACATCATTAGGTGAATGATCTGATTGACATGACCCATTCCATTAGCTTAGCACCCGATCGTTTAGTATGTTGCTATTGCTTTCTTCATGACTTATACATGTTCCTATGACTATGAGATTATGCAACTCCCGTTTGCCGGAGGAACACTTTGTGTGCTACCAAATGTCACAACGTAACTGGGTGATTATAAAGGAGCTCTACAGGTGTCTCCAAAGGTAGATGTTGGGTTGGCGTATTTCCAAATTAGGATTTTTCACTCCGATTGTCGGAGAGGTATCTCTGGGCCCTCTCGGTAATGCACATCACATAAGCCTTGCAAACATTGCAACTAATTAGTTCGTTGTGAGATGATGTATTACAGAAAGAGTAAAGAGACTTGCCGATAACGAGATTGAACTAGGTATTGAGATACCGACGATCGAATCTCGGGCAAGTAACATACCGATGACAAAGGGAACAACATATGTTGTTATGCGGTCTGACCGATAAAGATCTTCGTAGAATATGTGGGAGCCAATATGAGCATCCAGGTTCCGCTATTGGTTATTGATCGGAGACATGTCTCGGTCATGTCTACATTGTTCTCGAACCCGTAGGGTCCGCATGCTTAAGGTTTTGATGACAGTTATATTATGAGTTTATGCATTTTGATGTACCGAAGTTTGTTCGGAGTCCCGGATGTGATCACGGACATGATGAGGAGTCTCGAAATGGTCGAAACATAAAGATTGATATATTGGAAGCCTATATTTGGATATCAGAAGTGTTTCGAGTGAAATCGGGATTTTACCGGAGTACCGGGAGGTTACCGGAACCCCCCGGGAGGTATATGGGTCTTTGTGAGCTTTAGTGGAAGAGAGGAGAGGTGGCCAGGGCTGGGCCGCGTGCCTCTACCCCTAGTCCGAATAGGACAAGGAGAGGGGGCCAGCGCCCCCCCTTCCTTCTCTCTCTCCTCTTTCCTCCTCCCGAATCCTATTCCAACTAGGAAAGGGGGGGGGGATCCTACTTCCGGTGGGAGTAGGACTCCTCCTGGCGCGCCCTCCTCCTGGCCGGCCGCACCTCCCCATGCTCCTTTATATACGGGGGCAGGGGGCACCCCTAGACACACAAGTTGATCCACGTGATCATATTCTTAGCCGTGTGCGGTGCCCCCTTCCACCATAATCCTCGATAATATTGTAGCGGTGCTTAGGCGAAGCCCTGCGACAGTAGTACATCAAGATCGTCACCACGTCGTCATGCTGAAGGAACTCTTCCCTGACACTTTGCTGGATCGGAGTCCGGGGATCGTCATCGAGCTGAACGTGTGCTAGAACTCGGAGGTGCCGTAGTTTCGGTGCTTGATCGGTCGGGCCGTGAAGACGTACGACTACATCAACCATGTTGTGCTAACGCTTCTGCTGTCGATCTACAAGGGTACGTAGATCACACTCTCCCCTCTCGTTGCTATGCATCACCATGATCTTGTGTGTGCGTAGGAAATTTTTTGAAATTACTACGTTCCCCAACAGTGGCATCCGAGCCTAGGTTTTATGTGTTGATGTTATATGCATGAGTAGAACACAAGTGAGTTGTGGGTGATATAAGTCATACTGCTTACCAGCATGTCATACTTTGGTCCGGCGGTATTGTTGGACGAAGCGGCCCGGACCGACATTACGCGTACGCTTACGCGAGACCGGTTCTCCCAACGTGCTTTGCACAAAGGTGGCTAGCGGGTGACAGTTTCTCCAACTTTAGTTGAACCGAGTGTGGCTACGCCCGATTCTTGCGAAGGTTAAAACAACACCAACTTGACAAACTAACGTTGTGGTTTTGATGCGTAGGTAAGATAGGTTCTTGCTTAAGCCCATAGCAGCCACGTAAAACCTGCAACAACAAAGTAGAGGACGTCTAACTTGTTTTTGCAGGGCATGTTGTGATGTGATATGGTCAAGACATGATGCTAAATTTTATTGTATGAGATGATCATGTTTTGTAACCGAGTTATTGGCAACTGGCAGGAGCCATATGGTTGTCGCTTTATTGTATGCAATGCAATCGTGCTGTAATGCTTTACTTTATCACTAAGCGGTAGCGATAGTCGTGGAAGCATAAAATTGGCGAGACGACAACGATGCTACGATGGAGATCAAGGTGTCGCGCCGGTGACGATGGTGATCACGACGGTGCTTCGAAGATGGAGATCACAAGCATAAGATGATGATGGCCATATCATATCACTTATATTGATTGCATGTGATGTTTATCTTTTATGCATCTTATCTTGCTTTGATTGACGGTAGCATTATAAGATGATCTCTCACTAATTATCAAGAAGTGTTCTCCCTGAGTATGCACCATTGCGAAAGTTCTTCGTGCTGAGACACCACGTGATGATCGGGTGTGATAGGCTCTACGTTCAAATACAACGGGTGCAAAACAGTTGCACACGCGGAATACTCAGGTTATACTTGACGAGCCAAGCATATACAGATATGGCCTCGGAACACGGAGACCGAAAGGTCGAGCGTGAATCATATAGTAGATATGATCAACATAGTGATGTTCACCAATGAAACTACTCCATCTCACGTGATGATCAGACATGGTTTAGTTTATTTGGATCACGTGATCACTTAGAGGATTAGAGGGATGTCTATCTAAGTGGGAGTTCTTAAGTAATATGATTAAATTGAACTTAAATTTATCATGAACTTAGTCCTGGTAGTATTTTGCAAATCATGTTGTAGATCAATAGCTCGCGTTGTTGCTTCCCTGCGTTTATTTTGATATGTTCCTCGAGAAAATTGTGTTGAAAAATGTTAGTAGCAATGATGCGGATTGGATCCGTGATCTGAGGTTTATCCTCATTGCTGCACAGAAGAACTATGTCCTTGATGCACCGCTAGGTGACAAACCTATTGCAGGAGCAGATGCAGACGTTATGAACGTTTGGCTAGCTAAATATGATGACTACTTGATAGTTTAGTGCACCATGCTTAACGGCTTAGAATCGGGACTTCAAAGACGTTTTGAACGTCATGGACCATATGAGATGTTCCAGGAGTTGAAGTTAATATTTCAAGCAAATACCCGAGTTGAGAGATATGAAGTCTCCAACAAGTTCTATAGCTAAAAGATGGAGGAGAATCGCTCAACTAGTGAGCATGTGCTCAGATTGTCTGGGTACTACAATCGCTTGAATCAAGTGGGAGTTAATCTTCCAGATAAGATAGTGATTGACAGAATTCTCTAGTCACCATCACCAAGTTAGTAGAACTTCGTGTTGAACTATAGTATGCAAGGGATGACGAAAACGAATCCCGAGCTTTTCATGATGATGAAATCGATGAAGGTAGAAATCAAGAAATAGCATCAAGTGTTGATGGTTGACAAGATCACTAGTTTCAAGAAAAGGGCAAAGGGAAAAAGGGGAACTTCAAGAAAAACAGCAAGCAAGTTGCTGCTCAAGTGAAGAAGCCCAAGTCTGGTCCTAAGCCTAAGACTAAGTGCTTCTACTGCAAAGGGACTGATCACTGAAAGTGGAACTGCCCCAAGTATTTGGCGAATAAGAAACATGGCAAAGTGAACATAAGTATATGTGATATACATGTTATTGATGTGTACTTTACTAGTGTTTATAGAAACCCCTCAGTATTTGATACTAGTTCAGTTACTATGATTAGTATCTTGAATCGGGAGTTGCAGAATGAACAAAGACTAGTTAAGGGTGAGGTGACGATGTGTGTTGGAAGTAGTTCCAAGATTGATATGATCATCATCGCACACTCCCTATACTTTTGGGATTAGTGTTGAACCTGAATAAGTGTTATTTAGTGTTTGCGTTGAGCATGAATATGATTTGATCATGTTTATTGTAATACGTTTATTCATTTAAGTAAGAGAATAAATTGTTGTTCTGTTTACATGAATAAAACCTTATATGGTTACACACCCAATGAAAATAGTTCGTGTAGGGTTTCGTAGTAATTTCAAAAAATTTCCTACGCAGGCGCAAGATCATGGTGATGCATAGCAACGAGAGGGGAGAGTGTAATCTACGTACCCTTGTAGATCGACAATGGAAGCGTTAGCACAACGTGGTTGATGTAGTCGTACGTCTTCACGGCCCGACCGATCAAGCACCGAAACTACGGCACCTCCGAGTTCTAGCACACGTTCAGCTCGATGACGATCCCCGGACTTCGATCCAGCAAAGTGTCGGGGAAGAGTTCCGTCAGCACGACGGCGTGGTGACGATCTTGATGTACTACCGTCGCAGGGCTTCGCCTAAGCACCGCTATAATATTATCGAGGACTATGGTGGAAGGGGGCACCGCACACGGCTAAGAATATGATCACGCGGATCAACTTGTGTGTCTAGGGGTGCCCTTTGCCTCTGTATATGAAGGATCAGGGGGGGGGGTGCGGCCGGCCAGGATAGGGCGCGCCAGGAGGAGTCCTACTCCCTCCGGGAGTAGGATTTCCCCCTTTCCTAGTTGGAATAGGATTCGGGAGGGGGGAAAGAGGAGAGAGAGAAGGAAGGGGGGCGTCGGCCCCCTCTCCTTGTCCTATTCGGACTAGGGGGGAGGGGCGCGCAGCCCAGCCCTGGCCACCTCTCCTCTCTTCCACTAAGGCCCACTAAGGCCCATATACCTCCCAGGGGGTTCCGGTAACCTCCCGGTAATCCGGTAAAATCCCGATTTCACCCGGAACACTTCCGATATCCAAATATAGGCTTCCAATATATCAATCTTTATGTCTCGACCATTTCGAGACTCCTCGTCATGTCCGTGATCACATCCGGGACTCCGAACAAACTTCGGTACATCAAAATGCATAAACTCATAATATAACTGTCATCAAAACCTTAAGCGTGCGGACCCTACGAGTTTGAGAACAATGTAGAAATGACCGAGACACGTCTCCGGTCAATAACCAATAGCGGAACCTGGATGCTCATATTGGCTCCTACATATTCTACGAAGATATTTTATCGGTCAGACCGCATAACAACATAAGTTGTTCCCTTCGTCATCGGTATCTTACTTGCCCGAGATTCGATCGTCGGTATCTCAATACCTAGTTCAATCTCGTTACCGGCAAGTCTCTTTACTCATTCTGTAATACATCATCTCACAACTAACTGATTAGTTGCAATGCTTGCAAGGCTTATGTGATGTGCATTACCGACAGGGCCCAGAGATACCTCTCCGACAATCGGAGTGACAAATCCTAATCTCGAAATATGCCAACCCAACATCTACCTTTGGAGACACCTGTAGAGCTCCTTTATAATCACCCAGTTACGTTGTGACGTTTGGTAGCACACAAAGTGTTCCTCCGGCAAACGGGAGTTGCATAATCTCATAGTCATAGGAACATGTATAAGTCATGAAGAAAGCAATAGCAACATACTAAACGATCGGGTGCTAAGCTAATGGAATGGGTCATGTCAATCAGATCATTCACCTAATGATGTGATCCCGTTAATCAAATAACAACTCTTTGTCCATGGTTAGGAAACATAACCATCTTTGATTAACGAGCTAGTCTAGTAGAGGCATACTAGTGACACTCTGTTTGTCTATGTATTCACATAAGTATTATGTTTCCGGTTAATACAATTCTAGCATGAATAATAAACATTTATCATGATATAAGGAAATAAATAATAACTTTTTTGTTGCCTCTAGGGCATATTTCCTTCAGTCTCCCACTTGCACTAGAGTCAATAATCTAGATTACACAGTAATGATTCTAACACCCATGGAGCCTTGGTGCTGATCATGTTTTGCTCGTGGAAGAGGCTTAGTCAATGGGTCTGCTACATTCAGATCCGTATGTATCTTGCAAATCTCTATGTCTCCCACTTGGACTAGATCCCGGATGGAATTGAAGCGTATCTTGATGTGCTTGGTTCTCTTGTGAAATCTGGATTCCTTTGCCAAGGCAATTGCTCCGGTATTGTCACAAAAGATTTTCATTGGACCCGATGCACTAGGTATGACACCTAGATCGGATATGAACTCCTTCATCCAGACTCCTTCATTTGCTGCTTCCGAAGCAGCTATGTATTCTGCTTCACATGTAGATCCCGCCACGACGCTTTGTTTAGAACTGCACCAACTGACAGCTCCACTGTTTAATGTACGTATTCGGTTTGCGATTTAGAATCGTCCGGATCAGTGTCAAAGCTTGCATCGACGTAACCAGTTACGATTAGCTCTTTGTCACCTCCATAAACGAGAAACATATCCTTAGTACTCTTCAGGTATTTCAGGATGTTCTTGACCGCTATCCAGTGATCCACTCCTGGAGTACTTTGGTACCTCCCTTCTAGACTTATAGCAAGGCACACATCAGGTCTGGTACACATCATTGCATACATGATAGAGCCTATGGCTGAAGCATAGGGAACATCTTTCATTTTCTCTCTATCTTCTGCAGTGGTCGGGCATTGAGTCTGACTCAAGTTCACACCTTGTAACACAGGCAAGAACCCTTTCTTTGCTTGATCCATTTTGAACTTCTTCAAAACTTTGTCAAGGTATGTGCTTTGTGAAAGTCCAATTAAGCGTCTTGATCTATATCTATAGATCTTTATGCCTAATATGTAAGCAGCTTCACCGAGATCTTTCATTGTAAAACTCTTATTCAAGTATCCCTTTATGCTATCCAGAAATTCTATATCATTTCCAATCAGTAATATGTCATCCACATATAATATCAGAAATGCTACAGAGCTCCCACTCACTTTCTTGTAAATACAGGCTTCTCCAAAAGTCTGTATAAAACCAAATGCTTTGATCACACTATCAAAGCGTTTATTCCAACTCCGAGAAGCTTGCACCAGTCCATATATGGATCGTTGGAGTTTGCCCACTTTGTTAGCTCCCTTTGGATCGACAAAACTTTCTGGTTGCATCATATACAACTCTTCTTCCAGAAATCCATTCAGGAATGCAGTTTTGACATCCATTTGCCAAATTTCATAATCATAAAAAGCGGCAATTGCTAACATGATTCGGACAGACTTAAGCATCACTACGGGTGAGAAGGTATCATCATAGTCAATCCCTTGAACTTGCCGAAAACCTTTTGCGATAAGTCAAGCTTTGTAGACAGTAATATTACCGTCAGCGTCAGTCTTCTTCTTGAAGATCCATTTATTCTCAATTGCTTGCCGATCATTGGGCAAGTCAACCAAAGTCCATACTTTGTTTTCATACATGGATCCCATCTCAGATTTCATGGCTTCAAGCCATTTTGCGGAATCTGGGCTCACCATCGCTTCTTCATAGTTCGTAGGTTCATCATGATCTAGTAGCATGACTTCCAGAACAGGATTACCATACCACTCTGGCGCGGATCTCACTCTGGTTGATCTACGAGGTTCAGTAGTATCTTGTTCTGAAGTTTCATGATCATTATCATTAGCTTCCTCACTGATTGGTGTAGGTGTCACAGAAACAGGTTTCTGTGATGTACTACTTTCCAATAAGGGAGTAGGTACAGTTACCTCGTCAAGTTCTACTTTCCTCCCACTCACTTCTTTCGAGAGAAACTCCTTCTCCAAAAAGTTTCCGAATTTAGCAACAAAAGTCTTGCCTTCGGATCTGTGATAGAAGGTGTATCCAATAGTTTCCTTTGGATATCCTATGAAGACACATTTCTCCGATTTGGGTTCGAGCTTATCAGGTTGAAGCTTTTTCACATAAGCATCGCAGCCCCAAACTTTCAGAAACGACAACTTTGGTTTCTTGCCAAACCACAGTTCATAAGGCGTCGTCTCAACGAATTTTGATGCTGCCCTATTTAACGTGAATGCGGCCGTCTCTAGAGCGTATCCCCAAAATGATAGCGGTAAATCAGTAAGAGACATCATAGATCGTACCATATCTAGTAAAGTACGATTCCGACGTTCGGACACACCATTACGCTGTTGTGTTCCGGGTGGCGTGAGTTGCGAAACTATTCCACATTGTTTCAAATGTACACCAAACTCGTAACTCAAATATTCTCCTCCACGATCAGATCATAGGAATTTTATTTTCTTGTTACGATGATTTTAAACTTCACTCTGAAATTCTTTGAACTTTTCAAACGTTTCAGACTTGTGTTTCATTAAGTAGATATACCCATATCTGCTTAAGTCATCTGTGAAGGTGAGAAAATAACGATATCCACCACGAGCCTCAACATTCATCGGACCACATACATCTGTATGTATGATTTCTAACAAATCTGTTGCCCTCTCCATAGTACCGGAGAACGGTGTTTTTGTCATCTTACCCATAAGGCACGGTTCACAAGTACCAAGTGATTCATAATCAAGTGGTTCCAAAAGCCCATCAGTATGGAGTTTCTTCATGCGCTTTATACCGATATGACCTAAACGGAAGTGCCAGAAATAAGTTGCACTATCATTATCAACTCTGCATCTTTTGGTTTCAACACTATGAATATGTGTATTACTACTATCGAGATTTAATAAGATTAGACCACTCTTTAAGGGTGCATGACCATAAAAGATATTACTCATGTAAATAGAACAACCATTATTCTCTGATTTAAATGAATAACCGTCTCGCATCAAACAAGATCCAGATATAATGTTCATGCTTAACGCTGGCACCAAATAAAAATTATTTAGGTCTAATATTAATCCCGAAGGTAGATGTAGAGGTAGCGTGCCGACTGCGATCACATCGACTTTGGAACCGTTTCCCACGCACATCGTCACCTCGTCCTTAGCCAATCTTCGCTTAATCCGTAGTCCCTTTTTCGAGTTGCAAATATTAGCAACAGAACCAGTATCAAATACCCAGGTGCTACTGCGAGCATTAGTAAGGTACACATCAATAACATGTATATCACATATACCTTTGTTCACCTTGCCATCCTTCTTATCCGCCAAATACTTGAGGCAGTTCCGCTTCCAGTGACCAGTCTGCTTGCAGTAGAAGCACTCAGTTTCAGGCTTAGGTCTAGGTTTGGGTTTCTTCTCTTGAGCAGCAACTTGCTTGCTGTTCTTTTTGAAGTTCCCCTTCTTCTTCCCTTTTCCCTATTTCTTGAAACTAGTGGTCTTGTTGACCATCAACACTCGATGCTCCTTCTTGATTTCTACCTCCGCAGCTTTCAGCATTGCGAAGAGCTCGGTAATAGTCTTATTCATCCCTTGCATATTATAGTTCATCATGAAGCTCTTGTAGCTTGGTGGCAGTGATTGGAGAATTCTGTCAATGACCCAATCATCTGGAAGATTAACTCCCAATTGAATCAAGTGATTATTATACCCAGACATTTTCAGTATATGCTCACTGACAGAACTGTTCTCCTCCATCTTGCAGCTATAGAAATTATTGGAGACTACATATCTCTCAATCCGGGCATTTGCTTGAAATATTAACTTCAACTCCTGGAACATCTCATATGCTCCATGACGTTCAAAACGTCGTTGAAGTCCCGATTCTAAGCCGTAAAGCATGGCACACTGAACTATCGAGTAGTCATCAGCTTTGCTCTGCCAGACATTCATAACATCTGGTGTTGCTCTAGCAGCAGGCCTGGCACCCAGCGGTGCTTCCAGGACGTAATTCTTCTGTGCAGCAATGAGGATAATCCTCAAGTTACAGACCCAGTCCATGTAATTGCTACCATCATCTTTCAACTTTGCTTTCTCAAGGAACGCATTAAAATTCAATGGAACAACAGCACAGACCATCTATCTACAATCAAACATAAATAAGTAAGATACTATCAGGTACTAAGTTCATGATAAATTTAGGTTCAATTAATCATATTATTTAAGAACTCCCACTTAGATAGACATCCCTCTAATCCTTTAAGTGATTACGTGATCCAAATCAACCAAACCATGTCCGATCATCACGTGAGATGGAGTAGTTTATTGGTGAACATCAATATGTTGATCATATCTACTATATGATTCACGCTCGACCTTTCGGTCTCCGTGTTCCGAGGCCATATCTGTATATGCTTGGCTCGTCAAGTATAACCTGAGTATTCCGCGTGTGCAACTGTTTTGCACCCGTTGTATTTGAACGTAGAGCCTATCACACCCGATCATCACGTGGTGTCTCAGCACGAAGAACTTTCGCAATGGTGCATACTCAGGGAGAATACTTCTTTATAATTAGTGAGAGATCATCTTATAATGCTACCGTCAATAAAAGCAAGATAAGATGCATAAAAGATAAACATCACATGCAATCAATATAAGTGATATGATATGGCCATCATCATCTTGTGCTTGTGATCTCCATCTTCAAAGCACCGTCATGATCACCATCGTCACCGGCACGACACCTTGATCTCCATCGTAGCATCGTTGTCGTCTCACCAATCTTATGCTTCCACGACTATCGCTACCGCTTAGTGATAAAGTAAAGCATTACAGCGCGATCGCATTGCATACAATAAAGCGACAACCATATGGCTCCTGCCAGTTACCGATAACTCGGTTACAAAACATTATCATCTCATACAATAAAATTTAGCATCATGTCTTGACCATATCACATCACAACATGCCCTGCAAAAACAAGTTAGACGTCCTCTACTTTGTTGTTGCAAGTTTTACGTGGCTGCTACGGGCTTAAGCAAGAACCAATCTTACCTACGCATCAAAACCACAACGATAGTTTGTCAAGTTGGTGTTGTTTTAACCTTCGCAAGGACCGGGCGTAGCCACACTCGGTTCAACTAAAGTTGGAGAAACTGTCACCCGCTAGCCACCTTTGTGCAAAGCACGTCGGGAGAACCGGTCTCGCGTAAGCGTACGCGTAATGTCGGTCCGGGCCGCTTCGTCCAACAATACCGCTGGACCAAAGTATGACATGCTGGTAAGCAGTATGACTTATATCGCCCACAACTCACTTGTGTTCTACTCGTGCATATAACATCAACACATAAAACCTAGGCTCGGATGCCACTGTTGGGGAACGTAGTAATTTCAAAAAATTTCCTACGCACACGCAAGATCATGGTGATGCATAGCAACAAGAGGGGAGAGTGTGATCTACGTACCCTTGTAGATCGACAGCGGAAGCGTTAGCACAACGCGGTTGATGTAGTCGTACGTCTTCACGGCCCGACCGATCAAGCACCGAAACTACGGCACCTCCGAGTTCTAGCACACGTTCAGCTTGATGACGATCCCCGGAGTCCGATCCAGCAAAGTGTCGGGGAAGAGTTCCGTCAGCACGACGACGTGGTGACGATCTTGATGTACTACCGTCGTAGGGCTTCACCTAAGCACCGCTACAATATTATCGAGGATTATGGTGGAAGGGGGTACCACACACGGCTAAGAATATGATCACGTGGATCAACTTGTGTGTCTAGGGGTGCCCCCTGCCCCCGTATATAAAGGAGCAGGGGGAGGTGCGGCCGGCCAAGAGGAGGGCGCGCCAGGAGGAGTCCCACTCCCACTGGAAGTAGGATTCCTCCCCCCTTTCCTAGTTGGAATAGGATTCGGGAGGGGGAAAGAGGAGAGAGAGAGAAGGAAGGGGGGGCGCCGGCCCCCTCTCCTTGTCCTATTCGGACTAGGGGGGAGAGGCGCGCGGCCCAGCCCTGGCCACCTCTCCTCTCTTCCACTAAAGCCCACTAAGACCCATATACCTCCCGGGGGGTTCCGGTAACCTCCCGGTACTCCGGTAAAATCCCGATTTCACTCGAAACACTTCCGATATCCAAATATAGGCTTCCAATATTTCAATCTGTATGTCTCGACCATTTTGAGACTCCTCGTCATGTCCGTGATCAAATTCGGGACTCCGAACAAACTTCGGTACATCAAAATGCATAAACTCATAATATAACTGTCATCAAAACCTTAAGCATGCGGACCCTACGGGTTCGAGAACAATGTAGACATGACCGAGACATGTCTCCGATCAATAACCAATAGCGGAACCTGGATGCTCATATTGGCTCCCACATATTCTACGAAGATCTTTATCGGTCAGACCGCATAACAACATATGTTGTTCCCTTTGTCATCGTTATGTTACTTGCCCGAGATTCGATCGTCGGTATCTCAATACCTAGTTCAATCTCGTTTCCGGCAAGTCTCTTTACTCGTTCTATAATACATCATCTCACAACTAACTAATTAGTTGCAATGTTTGCAAGGCTTATGTGATGTGCATTACCGAGAGGGCCCAGAGATACCTCTCCGACAATCGGAGTGACAAATCCTAATTTGGAAATACGCCAACCCAACATCTACCTTTGGAGACACCTGTAGAGCTCCTTTATAATCACCCAGTTACGTTGTGACGTTTGGTAGCACACAAAGTGTTCCTCCGGCAAACGGGAGTTGCATAATCTCATAGTCATAGGAACATGTATAAGTCATGAAGAAAGCAATAGCAACATACTAAACGATCGGGTGCTAAGCTAATGGAATGGGTCATGTCAATCAGATCATTCACCTAATGATGTGATCCCGTTAATCAAATAACAACTCTTTGTCCATGGTTAGGAAACATAACCATCTTTGATTAACGAGCTAGTCTAGTAGAGGCATACTAGGGCATATTTCCTCTAGGGCATATTTCCTTCATGTCGCCCCCTCGCTTAAGCAACTTACGATGTCCATGGTCTCTTACATTGATAAGAACATCTCCGTCATGGCACCAATGATGGAGAAGGTTTTGTGGCAGTGCTTGTATGTCAGGGTGCGTGGTAAAGCTGGTTTTGGTCTTTGGTGCCTCGGTAAGTTGCAGGTACAAACGGCTGAGAGACAAGGACAGCCCACTTCGTTACACATTCATGCCTATACCAACAAAGTGTGTATCCTTTCTTTTATAATTTATTCGAATTGCTAGCCAGACTAATCAACACGAAACACGTACGACATCGAGCTGCCAAGCTTCCACCGTGCCACCTCGATCGTGCTGGAAGCACTCTTCTTCTTCCGTGTGCCTGCTGGCGTCGAGTTCCCCGAGCTCGAGACGCTATCCCTGCCGGGCTGCATGGTCGACCTGAATGCACTACTCACCCACTGCATGGTCCACTCTGCTTCGCTGCACGAGCTTGTCATGGAGAATAGATGGATGCGCAATGTCGACATTGTCGCCCCCTCACTTAAGCAACTGACGATGTCCATGGTCTCTTACATTGATAAGAACATCTCTGTCATGGCACCAATGATGGAGAAGGTTTCATGGCAGTGCTTGTATGTTAGGGTGCGTGGTAAAGCTGGTTTTGGTCTTTGGTGCCTCGGTAAGTTGCGGCTACAAACGGCTGAGAGACAAGGACATGCCACTTTGTTACACATTCATGCCTATACCAACAAAGTGTGTCTCCTTTATTTTATAATTTATTTGAGTTGCTAGCCAGACTAATCAACACGAAACACGTACGACGTCGAGCTGCCAAGCTATCACCGTGCCACCTCGATCGTGCTGGAAGCGCTCTTCTTCTTCCGTGTGCCTGCTGGCGTCGAGTTCCCCGTGCTCGAGACGCTGTCCCTGTCGGGCTGCATGGTCGACCTGAATGCAGTGCTGCCCACTGCATGGTCCACTCCGCGTCGCTGCACGAGCTTGTCGTGGAAAATAAATGGATGCGCAATGTCGACATTATCGCCCCCTCGCTTAAGCAACTGACGATGTCCATGGTCTCTTACATTGATAAGACCATCTCCGTCATGGCACCAATGATGGAGAAGGTTTCGTGGCAGTGCTTGTATGTCAGGGTGCGTGGTAAAGCTGGTTTTGGTCTTTGGTGCCTCGGTAAGTTGCGGCTACAAATGGCTGAGAGACAAGGACAACCCACTTCGTTACACATTCATGCCTATACCAACAAAGTGTGTCTCCTTTCTTTTATAATTTATTCGAGTTGCTAGCCAGACTTATCAACACAAAACACGTACGACGTCGAGCTGCGAAGCTTCCACCGTGCCACCTCGATCGTGCTCGAAGCGCTCTGCTTCTTCCGTGTGCCTACTGGCGTCGAGTTCCCCGTGCTCGAGACGCTGTCCCTGTCGGGCTGCATGGTTGACCTGAATGCACTGCTCCCCCACTGCATGGTCCACTCCGCGTCGCTGGAGCTTGTCGTGGAGAATAAATGGATGCACAATGTCGACATTGTCGCCCCCTCGCTTAAGCAACTGACGATGTCCATGGTCTGTTACATTGATAAGAACATCTCCGTCATGGCACCAATGACGGAGAAGGTTTCATGGCAGTGCTTGTATGTCAGGGTGCATGGTAAAGCTGGTTTTGGTCTTTGGTGCCTCGGTAAGTTGCGGCTACAAACGGCTGAGAGACAAGGACAACCCACTTCATTACACATTCATGCCTATACCAACAAAGTGTGTCTCCTTTCTTTCATAATTTATTCGAGTTGCTAGCCAGACTAATCAACACGAAACACGTACGACGTCGAGCTGCCAAGCTTCCACCGTGCCACCTCGATCGTGCTGGAAGCGCTCTTCTTCTTCCATGTTCCTACTGGCGTCGAGTTCCCCGTGCTCGAGACGCTGTCCCTGTCGGGCTGCATGGTCAACCTGAATGCACTGCTCCCCCACTGCATGGTCCACTCCGCGTCGCTGCACGAGCTTGTCGTGGAGAATAAATGGATGCGCAATGTCGACATTGTCGCCCCCTCACTTAAGCAACTGACGATGTCCATGTTCTCTTACATTGATAAGAACATCTCTGTCATGGCACCAATGATGGAGAAGGTTTCGTGGCAGTGCTTGTATGTCAGGGTGCGTAGTAAAGCTGGTTTTGGTCTTTGGTGCCTCGGTAAGTTGCGGCTACAAACGGCTGAGAGACAAGGACATCCCACTTCGTTACACATTCATGCCTATACCGACAAAGTGTGTCTCCTTTCTTTCATAATTTATTCGAGTTGCTAGCCAGACTAATCAACGCGAAACACGTACGACGTCGAGCTACCAAGCTTCCACCATGCCACCTCGATCTTGCTGGAAGCGCTCTTCTTCTTTTGTGTGCATGCTGCCGTCGAGTTCCCCGTGCTCGAGACGCTGTCCCTGTCGAGCTGCATGCTCGACCTGAATGCACTGCTCCCCCACTGCATGGTCCACTCCGCGTCGCTGCACGAGCTTGTCGTGGAGAATAAATGGATGCGCAATGTCGACATTGTTGCCCCCTCACTTAAGCAACTGACGATGTCCATGGTCTCTTACATTGATAAGAACATCTCCGTCATGGCACCAATGATGGAGAAGGTTTCGTTGCAGTGCTTGTATGTCAGGGTGCGTGGTAAAGCTGGTTTTGGTCTTTGGTGCCTCGGTAAGTTGCGGCTACAAATGGCTGAGAGACAAGGACAACCCACTTCGTTGCACATTCATGCCTATACCAACAAAGTGTGTCTCCTTTCTTTTATAATTTATTCGAGTTGCTAGCCAGACTTATCAACACAAAACACGTACGACGTCGAGCTGCGAAGCTTCCACCGTGCCACCTCGATCGTGCTGGAAGCGCTCTTCTTCTTCCGTGTGCCTACTGGCGTCGAGTTCCCCGTGCTCGAGACGCTGTCCCTGTCGGGCTGCATGGTCGACCTGAATGCACTGCTCCCCCACTGCATGGTCCACTCCGCGTTGCTGGAGCTTGTCGTGGAGAATAAATGGATGCACAATGTCGACATTGTCGCCCCCTCGCTTAAGCAACTGACGATGTCCATGGTCTGTTACATTGATAAGAACATCTCCGTCATGGCACCAATGACGGAGAAGGTTTCATGGCAGTGCTTGTATGTCAGGGTGCGTGGTAAAGCTGGTTTTGGTCCTTGGTGCCTCGGTAAGTTGCGGCTACAAACGGCTGAGAGACAAGGACAACCCACTTCATTACACATTCATGCCTATAACAACAAAGTGTGTCTCCTTTCTTTCATAATTTATTCGAGTTGCTAGCCAGACTAATCAACACGAAACACGTACGACGTCGAGCTGCCAAGCTTCCACCGTGCCACCTCGATCGTGCTGGAAGCGCTCTTCTTCTTCCATGTGCCTACTGGCGTCGAGTTCCCCGTGCTCGAGATGCTGTCCCTGTCGGGCTGCATGGTCAACCTGAATGCACTGCTCCCCCACTGCATGGTCCACTCCGCGTCGCTGCACGAGCTTGTCGTGGAGAATAAATGGATGCGCAATGTCGACATTGTCGCCCCCTCACTTAAGCAACTGACGATGTCCATGTTCTCTTACATTGATAAGAACATCTCTGTCATGGCACCAATGATGGAGAAGGTTTCGTGGCAGTGCTTGTATGTCAGGGTGCGTAGTAAAGCTGGTTTTGGTCTTTGGTGCCTCGGTAAGTTGCGGCTACAAACGGCTGAGAGACAAGGACATCCCACTTCGTTACACATTCATGCCTATACCGACAAAGTGTGTCTCCTTTCTTTCATAATTTATTCGAGTTGCTAGCCAGACTAATCAACACGAAACACGTACGACGTCGAGCTACCAAGCTTCCACCGTGCCACCTCGATCTTGCTGGAAGCGCTCTTCTTCTTTTGTGTGCATGCTGCCGTCGAGTTCCCCGTGCTCGAGACGCTGTCCCTGTCGAGCTGCATGCTCGACCTGAATGCACTGCTCCCCCACTGCATGGTCCACTCCGCGTCGCTGCACGAGCTTGTCGTGGAGAATAAATGGATGCACAATGTCGACATTGTCGCCCCCTCACTTAAGCAACTGACGATGTCCATGGTCTCTTACATTGATAAGAACATCTCCGTCATGGCACCAATGATGGAGAAAGTTTCGTTGCAGTGCTTGTATGTCAGGGTGCATGGTAAAGCTGGTTTTGGTCTTTGGTGCCTCGGTAAGTTGCGGCTACAAATGACTGAGAGACAAGGACAGCCCACTTCGTTACACATTCATACCTATACCAACAAAGTGTGTCTCCTTTCTTTTAAAATTTATTCGAGTTGCTAGCCAGACTAATCAACACGAAACACGTACGACGTCGAGCTGCCAAGCTTCCACCGTGCCACCTCGATCATGCTGGAAGCGCTCTTCTTCTTCCGTGTGCCTGCTGGCGTCGAGTTTCCCGTGCTCGAGACGCTGTCCCTGTCGGGCTGCATGGTCGACCTGAATGCACTGCTCCCCCACTGCATGGTCCACTCCGCGTCGCTGCACGAGCTTGTCGTGGAGAATAAATGGATGCGCAATGTCGACATTGTCGCCCCCTCGCTTAAGCAACTGACGATGTCCATGGTCTCTTACATTGATAAGAACATCTCCGTCATGGCACCAATGATGGCGAAGGTTTCGTGGCAGTGCTTGTATGTCAGGGTGCGTGGTAAAGCTGGTTTTGGTCTTTGGTGCCTCGGTAAGTTGCGGCTACAAACGGCTGAGAGACAAGGACAGCCCACTTTATTACACATTCATGCCTATACCAACAAAGTGTGTCTCCTTTCTTTTATAATTTATTCGAGTTGCTAGCCAGACTAATCAACACGAAACACGTACGACGTCGATCTGCCAATCTTTCACCGTGCAACCTCGATCGTGCTGGAAGCGCTCTTCTTCTTCCATGTGCCTGCTGCCATCGAGTTCCCCGTGCTCGAGACATTGTCCCTGTCGGGCTGCATGGTCGACCAGAATGCACTGCTCCCCCACTGCATGGTCCACTCCGCGTCGCTGCACAAGCTTGTCGTGGAGAATAAATGGATGCGCAATGTCGACATTGTCGCCCCCTCGCTTAAGCAACTGATGATGTCCATGGTCTCTTACATTGATAAGAACATCTCCGTCATGGCACCTATGATGGAGAAGGTTTCGTGGCAGTGCTTGTATGTCAGGGTGCGTGGTAAAGCTGGTTTTGGTCTTTGGTGCCTCGGTAAGTTGCGGCTACAAACGGCTGAGAGACAAGGACAGCCCACTTCGTTACACATTCATGCCTATACCGACAAAGTGTGTCTCATTTCTTTCATAATTTATTTGAGTTGCTAGCCAGACTAATCAACACGAAACACGTACGACGTCGAGCTACCAAGCTTCCCCCATGCCACCTCGATCTTGCTGGAAGCGCTCTTCTTCTTCGGTGTGCCTGCTGCCGTCGAGTTCCCCGTGCTCGAGATGTTGTCCCTGTCGAGCTGCATGGTCGACCTGAATGCACTGCTCCCCCACTGCATGGTCCACTCCGCGTCGCTGCATGAGCTTGTCATGGAGAATAAATGGATGCGCAATGTCGACATTGTCGCCCCCTCGCTTAAGCAACTGACGATGTCCATGGTCTCTTACATTGATGAGAACATCTCCGTCATGGCACCAATGATGGAGAAGGTTTCGTGGCAGTGCTTGTATGTCAGGGTGCATGGTAAAGCTGGTTTTGGTCTTTGGTGCCTCGGTAAGTTGCGGCTACAAACGACTGAGAGACAAGGACAGCCCACTTCGTTACACATTCATGCCTATACCAACAAAGTGTGTCTCCTTTCTTTTAAAATTTATTCGAGTTGCTAGCCAGACTAATCAACACGAAACACGTACGACGTCGAGCTGCCAAGCTTCCACCGTGCCACCTCGATCATGCTGGAAGCGCTCTTCTTCTTCCGTGTGCCTGCTGGCATTGAGTTCCTCGTGCTCGAGATGATGTCCCTGTCGGACTGCATGGTCGACCTGAATGCACTGCTCCCCCACTGCATGGTCCACTCCGCGTCGCTGCACGAGCTTGTCATGGAGAATAAAGGGATGCGCAATGTCGACATTGTCGCCCCCTCGCTTAAGCAACTAACGATGTCCATGGTCTCTTACATTGATAAGAACATCTCCGTCATGGCACCAATGATGGAGAAGGTTTTGTGGCAGTCCTTGTATGTCAGGGTGCGTGGTGAAGCTGGTTCTGGTCTTTGGTACCTCGGTAAGTTGCGGCTACAAACGGCTCAAAGACAAGGACAACCCACTTCGTTACACATTCATGCCTATACCAACAAAGTGTGTCTCCTTTCTTTTATAATTTATTCGAGTTGCTAGCCAGACTAAACAACACGAAACACGTACGACGTCGAGCTGCCAAGCTTCCACCGTGCCACCTCGATCATGCTGGAAGCACTCTTTTTCTTCCGTGTGCCTGTTGGCGTCGAGTTCCCCATGCTCGAGATGCTGTCCCTGTCGGGGTGCATGGTCGACCTGAATGCACTGCTCCCCCACTGCATGGTCCACTCTGCGTCGCTGCACGAGCTTGTCGTGGAGAATAAATGGATGCGCAATGTCGACATTGTCGCCCCCTCGCTTAAGCAACTGACGATGTCCATGGTCTCTTACATTGATAAGAACATCTCCGTCATGGCACCAATGATGGAGAAGGTTTTGTGGCAGTGCTTGTATGTCAGGGTGCGTGGTAAAGCTGGTTTTGGTCTTTGGTGCCTCGGTAAATTGCGGCTACAAATGGCTGAGAGACAAGGACAGCCCACTTCATTACACATTCATGCCTATACCAACAAAGTGTGTCTCCTTTGTTTTATAATTTATTCGAGTTGCTAGCCAGACTAATCAACACGAAACATGTACGACGTCGATCTACCAATCTTTCACCGTGCAACCTCGATCGTGCTGGAAGCGCTCTTCTTCTTCCATGTGCCTGCTGCCGTCGAGTTCCCCGTGCTCGAGACGTTGTCCCTGTCGGGCTGCATGGTCGACCAAAATGCACTGCTCCCCCACTACATGGTCCACTCCGCGTCGCTGCACAAGCTTGTCGTGGAGAATAAATGGATGCGCAATGTCGACATTGTCGCCCCCTCGCTTAAGCAACTGATGATGTCCATGGTCTCTTACATTGATAAGAACATCTCCGTCATGGCACCAATGATGGAGAAGGTTTCGTGGCAGTGCTTGTATGTCAGGGTGCGTGGTAAAGCTGGTTTTGGTCTTTGGTGCCTCGGTAAGTTGCGGCTACAAACGGATGAGAGACAAGGACAGCCCACTTCGTTAAACATTCATGCCTATACCAACAAAGTATGTTTCCTTTCTTTTATAATTTATTCGAGTTGCTAGCCAGACTAATCAACACGAAACACGTACGACATCGAGCTGCCAAGCTTCCACCGTGCCACCTCAATCGTGCTGGAAGCGCTCTTCTTCTTCCGTGTGCCTGCTGGCGTCGAGTTCCCCGTGCTCGAGACACTGTCCCTGTCGGGCTGCATGGTCGACCTGAATGCACTGATCCCCCACTGCATGGTCCACTCCGCGTCGTTGCACGAGCTTGTCATGGAGAATAAATGGATGCGCAATGTCGACATTGTCGCCCCCTCGCTTATGCAACTGACGATGTCCATGGTCTCTTACATTGATAAGAACATCTCCGTCATGGCACCAATGATGGAGAAGGTTTCGTGGCAGTGCTTGTATGTCAGGGTGCATGGTAAAGCTGGTTTTGGTCTTTGGTGCCTCGGTAAGTTGCGGCTACAAACGGCTGAGAGACAAGGACAGCCCACTTCGTTACACATTCATGCCTATACCGACAAAGTGTGTCTCCTTTCTTTCATAATTTATTCGAGTTGCTAGCCAGACTAATCAACACGAAACACGTACAATGTCGAGCTGCCAAGCTTCCACCGTGCCACCTCGATCGTGCTGGAAGCGCTCTTCTTCTTCCGTGTGCCTGCTGGCGTCGAGTTCCCCGTGCTCGAGACGCTGTCCCTGTCGGGCTGCATGGTCGACCTGAATGCACTGCTCCCCCACCGCATGGTCCACTCGGCGTGGCTGCACGAGCTTGTCGTGGAGAATAAATGGATGCGCAATGTCGACATTGTCGCCCCCTCGCTTAAGCAACTGACGATGTCCATGGTCTCTTACATTGATAAGAACATTTCCGTCATGGCACCAATGTTGGAGAAGGTTTCGTTGCAGTGCTTGTATGTCAGGGTGCATGGTAAAGCTGGTTTTGGTCTTTGGTGCCTCGGTAAGTTGCGGCTACAAACGGCTGAGAGACAAGGACAACGCACTTCGTTACACATTCATGCCTATACCAACAAAGTGTGTCTCCTTTCTTTTATAATTTATTGGAGTTGCTAGCCAGACTAACCAACAGGAAACACGTATGACATCGAGCTGCCAAGCTTTCACCGTGCAACCTCGATCGTGCTGGAAGCGCTCTTCTTCTTCTTCCGCGTGCCTGTTGGCGTCAAGTTCCCCGTGCTCGAGACGCTGTCCCTGTCGGGCTGCATGGTCGACCTGAATGCACTGCTCCCCCACTGCATGGTCCACTCCGTGTCGCTGCACGAGCTTGTCGTGGAGAATAAATGGATGCGCAATGTCGACATTGTCGCCCCCTCGCTTAAGCAACTGATGATGTCCATGGTCTCTTACGTTGATAAGAACATCTCCGTCATGGCACCAATGATGGAGAAGGTTTCGTGGCAGTGCTTTTATGTCAGGGTGCGTGGTAAAGCTGGTTTTGGCCTTTGGTGCCTCGGTAAGTTGCGGCTAGAAACGGCTGAGAGACAAGGACAGCCCACTTCGTTACACATTCATGCCTATACCGACAAAGTGTGTCTCCTTTCTTTCATAATTTATTCGAGTTGCTAGCCAGACTAATCAACACGAAACACGTACGACGTCGAGCTACCAAGCTTCCACCGTGCCACCTCGATCGTGCTGGAAGCCCTCTTCTTCTTTCGTGTGCCTGCTGGCGTCGAGTTCCCCGTGCTCGAGACGCTGTCCCTGTCGGGCTGCATGGTGGACCTGAATGCACTGCTCCCCCACTGCATGGTCCACTTCGCATCACTGCACGAGCTTGTAGTGGAGAATAAATGGATGCGCAATGTCGACATTGTCGCCCCCCTCGCTTAAGCAATTGACGATGTCCATGGTCTCTTACATTGATAAGAGCATCTCCGTCATGGCATCAATGATGGAGAAGGTTTCGTGGCAGTGCTTGTATGTAAGGGTGCATGGTAAAGCTGGTTTTGGTCTTTGGTGCCTCGGTAAGTTGCCGCTACAAACGGCTGAGAGACAAGGACAGCCCACTTTGTTACACATTCATGCCGATACCAACAAAGTGTGTCTCCTTTCTTTCATTATTTATTCGACTTGCTAGCCAGACTAATCAACACGAAACACGTACGACGTCGAGCTGCCAAGCTTCCACCGTGCCACCTCGATCGTGCTGGAAGCGCTCTTCTTCTTCCGTGTGCCTGCTGGCGTCGAGTTCCCCGTGCTCGAGACGCTGTCCCTGTTAGGCTGCATGGTCGACCTGAATGCACTGCTCCCCCACTGCACGGACCACTCTACGTCGCTGGAGCTTGTCGTGGAGAATAAATGGATGCGCAATGTCGACATTGTCGCCCCCTCGCTTAAGCAACTGACGATGTCCATGGTCTCTTACATTGATAAGAACATCTCGGTCATGGCACCAATGATGGAGAAGGTTTCGTGGCAGTGCTTGTATGTCAGGGTGCGTGGTAAAGCTGGTTTTGGTCTTTGGTGCCTCGGTAAGTTGCGGCTACAAACGGCTGAGAGACAAGGACAGCCCACTTCGTTACACATTCATGCCAATACCAACAAAGTGTGTCTCCTTTCTTTCATAATTTATTCGAGTTGCTAGCCAGACTAATCAACACGAAACACGTACGACGTCGAGCTGCCAAGCTTCCACCGTGCCACCTCGATCGTGCTGGAAGCGCTCTACTTCTTCCGTGTGCCTGCTGGCGTCGAGTTCCCCGTGCTCGAGACGCTGTCCCTATCGGGCTGCATGGTCGACCTGAATGCACTGCTCCCCCACTGCATGGTCCACTCCGCGTCGCTGCACGAGCTTGTCATGGAGAATAAATGGATGCGCAATGTCGACATTGTCGCCCCCTCGCTTAAGCAACTGACGAAGTCCATGGTCTCTTAAATTCATAAGAACATCTCCGTCATGGCACCAATGATGGAGAAAGTTTCGTGGCAGTGCTTGTATGTCAGGGTGCGTGGTAAAGCTGGTTTTGGTCTTTGGTGCCTCGGTAAGTTGCGGCTACAAACGGCTGGGAGACAAGGACAGCCCACTTCGTTGCACATTCATGCTTATACCAACAAAGTGTGTCTCCTTTATTTCATAATTTATTCGAGTTGCTAGCCAGACTAATCAACACGAAACACGTACGACGTCGAGCTGCCAAGCTTCCACCGTACCACCTCGATCATGCTGGAAGCGCTCTTCTTCTTCCGTGTGCCTGCTGGTGCCGAGTTCCCCGTGCTTGAGACGCTGTCCCTGTCGGGCTGCATGGTCGACCTGAATGCACTGCTCCCCCACTGCATGGTCCAATCCGCGTCGCTGCACGAGCTTGTCATGGAGAATAAATGCATGCGCAATTTCGACATTGTCGCCCCCTCGCTTAAGCAACTGATGATGTCCATGGTCTCTTACATTGATAAGAACATCTCCGTCATGGCACCAATGACGGAGAAGGTTTCATGGCAGTGCTTGTATGTCAGGGTGCATGGTAAAGCTGGTTTTGGTCTTTGGTGCCTCGGTAAGTTGCGGCTACAAACGGCTGAGAGATAAGGACAGCCCACTTCGTTACACATTCATGCCAATACCAACAAAGTGTGTCTCCTTTCTTTCATAATTTATTCGAGTTGCTATCCAGACTAATCAACACGAAACACGTACGACGTCGAGCTGCCAAGCTTCCACCGTGCCACCTCGATCGTGCTGGAAGCGCTCTACTTCTTCCGTGTGCCTGCTGGCGTCGAGTTCCCCGTGCTTGAGACGCTGTCCCTATCGGGCTGCATGGTCAACCTGAATGCACTGCTCCCCCACTGCATGGTCCACTCCGCGTCGCTGCACGAGCTTGTCATGGAGAATAAATGGATGCGCAATGTCGACATTGTCGCCCCATCGCTTAAGCAACTGACGAAGTCCATGGTCTCTTAAATTCATAAGAACATCTCCGTCATGGCACCAATGATGGAGAAAGTTTCGTGGCAGTGCTTGTATGTCAGGGTGCGTGGTAAAGCTGGTTTTGGTCTTTGGTGCCTCGGTAAGTTGCGGCTACAAACGGCTGGGAGACAAGGACAGCCCACTTCGTTGCACATTCATGCTTATACCAACAAAGTGTGTCTCCTTTATTTCATAATTTATTCGAGTTGCTAGCCAGACTAATCTACACGAAACACGTACGACGTCGAGCTGCCAAGCTTCCACCGTCCCACCTCGATCATGCTGGAAGCGCTCTTCTTCTTCCGTGTGCCTGCTGGTGTCGAGTTCCCCGTGCTTGAGACGCTGTCCCTGTCGGGCTGCATGGTCGACCTGAATGCACTGCTCCCCCACTGCATGGTCCACTCCGCGTCGCTGCACGAGCTTGTCATGGAGAATAAATGGATGCGCAATGTCGACATTGTCGCCCCCTCGCTTAAGCAACTGATGATGTCCATGGTCTCTTACATTGATAAGAACATCTCCGTCATGGCACCAATGACGGAGAAGGTTTCATGGTAGTGCTTGTATGTCAGGGTGCGTGGTAAAGCTAGTTTTGGTCTTTGGTGCCTCGGTAAGTTGCGGCTACAAACGGCTGAGATACAAGGACAGCCCACTTCATTACACATTCATGCCTATACCAACAAAGTGTGTCTCCTTTCTTTCATAATTTATTCGAGTTGCTAGCCAGACTAATCAACACGAAACACGTACGACGTCGAGCTGCCAAGCTTCCACCATGCCACCTCGATCGTGCTGGAAGCGCTCTTCTTCTTCCATGTGCCTACTGGCGGCGAGTTCCCCGTGCTCGAGACGCTGTCCCTGTCGGGCTGCATGGTCGACCTGAATGCACTGCTCCCCCACTGCATGGTCCACTCCGCGTCGCTGCACGAGCTTGTCGTGGAGAATAAATGGATGTGCAATGTCGACATTGTCGCCCCTTCGCTTAAGCAACTGACGATGTCCATGGTCTCTTACATTGATAAGAACATCTCGGTCATGGCACCAATGATGGAGAAGGTTTTGTGGCAGTGCTTGTATGTCAGGGTGCATGGTAAAGCTGGTTTTGGTCTTTGGTGTCTCGGTAAGTTGCGGCTACAAACGGCTGAGAGACAAGGACAGCCCACTTCGTTACACATTCATGCCTATACCGACAAAGTGTGTCTCCTTTCTTTCATAATTTATTCGAGTTGCTAGCGAGACTAATCAACACGAAACACATACGACGTCGAGCTGCCAAGCTTCCACCGTGCCACCTCGATCGTGCTGGAAGCGCTCTTCTTCTTCCGTGTGCCTGCTGGCGTCGAGTTCCCTGTGCTAGAGACGCTGTCCCTGTCGGGCTGCATGGTCGACCTGAATGCACTGCTCCCCCACTGCATGGTCCACTCCGCACCACTACACGAGCTTGTCGTGGAGAATAAATGGATGCGCAATGTCGACATTGTCGCCCCCTCGCTTAAGCAACTGACGATGTCCGTGGTCTCTTACATTGATAAGAACATCTCTGTCATGGCACCAATGATGGAGAAGCGTTCGTGGCAGTGCATGTATGTCAGGGTGCGTGGTAAAGCTGGTTTTGATCTTTGGTGCCTCGGTAAGTTGCGGCTACAAACGACTGAGAGACAAGGACAACCCACTTCGTTACACATTCATGCCTATACCAACACAGTGTGTCTCCTTTCTTTTACAGTTTATTTGAGTTGCTAGCCAGACTAATCAACACGAAACACGTACGTCGTCGAGCTGTCAAGCTTCCACCGTGCCACCTCGATCGTGCTGGAAGCGCTCTTCTTCTTCCGTGTGCCTGCTGGCGTCGAGTTCCCCGTGTTCGAGACACTGTCCCTGTCGGGGTGCATGGTCGACCTGAATGCACTGCTCCTCCACTGCATTATCCACTCCGCATCGCTGCACGAGCTTGTCGTGGAGAATAAATGGATGCACAATGTCGACATTGTCGCCCCCTCGCTTAAGCAACTGAACGATGTCCATGATCTCTTGCATTGATAAGAACATCTCCGTCATGGCACCAATGATGGAGAAGGTTTCGTGGCAGTGCTTGTATGTCAGGGTGCGTGGTAAAGCTGGTTTTGGTCTTTGGTGCCTCGGTAAGTTGCCGCTACAAACGGCTGAGAGACAAGGACAGCCCACTTTGGTACACATTCATGCCGATACCAACAAAGTGTGTCTCCTTTCTTTCATAATTTATTCGACTTACTAGCCAGACTAGTCAACACGAAACACGTACGACGTCGAGCTGCGAAGCTTCCACCGTGCCACCTCGATCGTGCTGGAGGCACTCTTCTTCTTCCGTGTGCCTGCTGGCATCGAGTTCCCCGTGCTCGAGATGCTGTCCCTGTCGGGCTGCATGGTCGACCTGAATGCACTGCTCCCCCACTGCATGGTCCACTCCGCGTCGCTGGAGCTTGTCGTGGAGAATAAATGGATGCGCAATGTCGACATTGTCGCCCCCTCGCTTAAGAAACTGACAATGTCCATGGTCTCTTACATTGATAAGAACATCTCCGTCATGGCACCAATGATGGAGAAGGTTTCGTGGCAGTGCTTGTATGTCAGGGTGCATGGTAAAGCTGGTTTTGGTCTTTGGTGCCTCAGTAAGTTGCGGCTACAAACGGCTGAGAGACAAGGATAGCCCACTTCGTTACACATTCATGCTTATACCAACAAAGTGTGTCTCCTTTATTTCATAATTTATTCGAGTTGCTAGCCAGACTAATCAACACGAAACACGTACGACGTCGAGCTGCCAAGGTTCCACCGTGCCACCTCGATCATGCTGGAAGCGCTCTTCTTCTTCCGTGTGCCTGCTGGCGTCGAGTTCCCCGTGCTCGAGACGCTGTTCCTGTCGGGCTGCATGGTTGACCTGATTGCACTGCTCCCCCACTGCATGGTCCACACCGCGTCGCTGCACGAGCTTGTCGTGGAGAATAAATGGATGCGCAATGTCGACATTGTCGCCCCCTCGCTTAAGCAACTAAACGATGTCCATGATCTCTTGCATTGATAAGAACATCTCCGTCATGGCACCAATCATGGAGAAGGTTTCGTGGCAGTGGTTGTATGTCAGGGTGTGTGGCAAAGCTGGTTTTGGTCTTTGGTGCCTCGGTAAGTTGCCGCTACAAACGGCTGAGAGACAAGGACAACCCACTTTGTTACACATTCATGCCGATACCAACAAAGTGTGTCTCCTTCCTTTCATAATTTATTCGACTTGCTAGCCAGACTAATCAACACGAAACATGTACGACGTCGAGCTGCGAAGCTTCCACCGTGCCACCTCGATCGTGCTGGAGGCGCTCTTCTTCTTCCGAGTGCCTGCTGGCATCGAGTTCCCCGTGCTCGAGACGCTGTCCCTGTCGGGCTGCATGGTCGACCTAAATGCATTGCTCCCCCACTGCAAGGTCCACCCCGCGTCGCTGGAGCTTGTCGTGGAGAATAAATGGATGCGCAATGTCGACATTGTCGCCCCCTCGCTTAAGCAACTGACGATGTCCATGGTCTCTTACATTGATAAGAACATCTCCGTCATGGCACCAATGATGGAGAAGGTTTCGTGGCAGTGCTTGTATGTCAGGGTGCGTGGTAAAGCTGGTTTTGGTCTTTGGTGCCTCAGGAAGTTGCGGCTACAAACGGCTGAGAGACAAGGATAGCCCACTTCGTTACACATTCATGCTTATACCAACAAAGTGTGTCTCCTTTATTTCATAATTTATTCGAGTTGCTAGCCAGACTAATCAACACGAAACATGTACGACGTCGAGCTGCCAAGCTTCCACCGTGCCACCTCAATCTTGCTGGAAGCGCTCTTCTTCTTCCGCGTGCCTGCTGGCGTCGAGTTCCCCGTGCTCGAGACGCTGTCCCTGTCGGGCTGCATGGTTGACCTGAATGCACTGCTCCCCCACTGCATGGTCCACTCCGCGTAGCTGCACGAGCTTGTCGTGGAGAATAAATGGATGCGCAATGTCGACATTGTCGCCCCCTCGCTTAAGCAACTAAACGATGTCCATGATCTCTTGCATTGATAAGAACATCTCCGTCATGGCACCAATGATGGAGAAGGTTTCGTGGCAGTGCTTGTATGTCAGGGTGCGTGGTAAAGCTGGTTTTGGTCTTTGGTGCCTCGGTAAGTTGCGGCTACAAACGGCTGAGAGACAAGGACAACCCACTTTCTTACACATTCATGCCGATACCAACAAAGTGTGTCTCCTTTCTTTCATAATTTATTCGACTTGCTAGCCAGACTAATCAACACGAAACACGTACGACGTCGAGCTGCCAAGCTTCCACCGTGCCACCTCGATCGTGCTGGAAGCCCTCTTCTTCTTCCGTGTGCCTGCTGGCGTCGAGTTCCCCGTGCTCGAGACGCTATCCCTGTCGGGCTGCATGGTCAACCTGAACCTGAATGCACTGCTCCCCCACTGCATGGTCCACTCCGCATCACTGCACGAGCTTGTAGTGGAGAATAAATGGATGCGCAATGTCGACATTGTCGCCCCCCTCGCTTAAGCAATTGACGATGTCCATGGTCTCTTACATTGATAAGAGCTTCTCCGTCATGGCATCAATGATGGAGAAGGTTTCGTGGCAGTGCTTGTATGTAAGGGTGCATGGTAAAGCTGGTTTTGGTCTTTGGTGCCTCAGTAAGTTGCTGCTACAAACGGCTGAGAGACAAGGACAGCCCACTTTGTTACACATTCATGCCGATACCAACAAAGTGTGTCTCCTTTCTTTCATTATTTATTCGACTTCCTAGCCAGACTAATCAACACGAAACACGTACGACGTCGAGCTGCCAAGCTTCCACCGTGCCACCTCGATCGTGCTGGAAGCGCTCTTCTTCTTCCGTGTGCCTGCTGGCGTCGAGTTCCCCGTGCTCGAGACGCTGTCCCTGTCGGGCTGCTTAATCGACCTGAATGCACTGCTCCCCCACTGCACGGACCACTCTACGTCGCTGGAGCTTGTCGTGGAGAATAAATGGATGCGCAATGTCGACATTGTCGCCCCCTCGCTTAAGCAACTGACGATGTCCATGGTCTCTTACATTGATAAGAACATCTCCGTCATGGCACCAATGATGGAGAAGGTTTCGTGGCAGTGCTTGTATGTCAGGGTGCGTGGTAAAGCTGGTTTTGGTCTTTGGTGCCTCGGTAAGTTGCGGCTACAAACGGCTGAGAGACAAGGACAGCCCACTTCGTTACACATTCATGCCAATACCAACAAAGTGTGTCTCCTTTCTTTCATAATTTATTCGAGTTGTTAGCCAGACTAATCAACACGAAACACGTATGACGTCGAGCTGCCAAGCTTCCACCGTGCCACCTCGATCGTGCTGGAAGCGCTCTACTTCTTCCGTGTGCCTGCTGGCGTCGAGTTCCCCGTGCTGGAGACGCTGTCCCTATCGGGCTGCATTGTCGACCTGAATGCACTGCTCCCCCACTGCATGGTCCACTCCGCGTCGCTGCACGAGATTGTCATGGAGAATAAATGGATGCGCAATGTCGACATTGTCGCCCCCTCGCTTAAGCAACTGACGAAGTCCATGGTCTCTTAAATTCATAAGAACATCTCCGTCATGGCACCAATGATGGAGAAAGTTTCGTGGCAGTGCTTGTATGTCAGGGTGCGTGGTAAAGCTGGTTTTGGTCTTTGGTGCCTCGGTAAGTTGCGGCTACAAACGGCTGGGAGACAAGGACAACCCACTTCGTTACACATTCATGCTTATACCAACAAAGTGTGTCTCTTTTATTTCATAATTTATTCGAGTTGCTAGCCAGACTAATCAACACGAAACACGTACGACGTCGAGCTGCCAAGCTTCCACCGTGCCACCTCGATCATGCTGGAAGCGCTCTTCTTCCTCCGTGTGCCTGCTGGTGTCGAGTTCCCCGTGCTTGAGACGCTGTCCCTGTCGGGCTGCATGGTCGACCTGAATGCACTGCTCCCCCACGGCATGGTCCACTCCGCGTCGCTGCACGAGCTTGTCATGGAGAATAAATGGATGCGCAATGTCGACATTGTCGCCCCCTCGCTTAAGCAACTGATGATGTCCATGGTCTCTTACATTGATAAGAACATCTCCGTCATGGCACCAATGATGGAGAAGGTTTCGTGGCAGTGCTTGTATGTCAGGGTGCGTGGTAAAGCAGGTTTTGGTCTTTGGTGCCTCAGGAAGTTGCGGCTACAAACGGCTGAGAGACAAGGATAGCCCACTTCGTTACACATTCATGCTTATACCAACAAAGTGTGTCTCCTTTATTTCATAATTTATTCGAGTTGCTAGCCAGACAAATCAACACGAAACATGTACGACGTCGAGCTGCCAAGCTTCCACCGTGCCACCTCAATCTTGCTGGAAGCGCTCTTCTTCTTCCGTGTGCCTGCTGGCGTCGAGTTCCCCTTGCTCGAGACGCTGTCCCTGTCGGGCTGCATGGTCGACCTGAATGCACTGCTCCCCCACTGCATGGTCCACTCCGCGTCGCTGCACGAGCTTGTCGTGGAGAATAAATGGATGCGCAATGTCGACATTGACGCCCCCTCGCTTAAGCAACTAAACGATGTCCATGATCTCTTGCATTGATAAGAACATCTCCGTCATGGCACCAATGATGGAGAAGGTTTCGTGGCAGTGCTTGTATGTCAGGGTGCGTGGTAAAGCTGGTTTTGGTCTTTGGTGCCTCGGTAAGTTGCGGCTACAAACGGCTGAGAGACAAGGACAACCCACTTTGTTACACATTCATGCCGATACCAACAAAGTGTGTCTCCTTTCTTTCATAATTTATTCGACTTGCTAGCCAGACTAATCAACACGAAACACGTACGACATCGAGCTGCCAAGCTTCCACCGTGCCACCTCGATCGTGCTGGAAGCCCTCTTCTTCTTCCGTGTGCCTGCTGGCGTCGAGTTCCCCGTGCTCGAGACGCTGTCCCTGTCGGGCTGCATGGTCGACCTGAACCTGAATGCACTGCTCCCCCACTGCATGGTCCAATCCGCATCACTGCACGAGCTTGTAGTGGAGAATAAATGGATGCGCAATGTCGACATTGTCGCCCCCCTCGCTTAAGCAATTGACGATGTCCATGGTCTCTTACATTGATAAGAGCATCTCCGTCATGGCATCAATGATGGAGAAGGTGTTCGTGGCAGTGCTTGTATGTAAGGGTGCATGGTAAAGCTGGTTTTGGTCTTTGGTGCCTCGGTAAGTTGCCGCTACAAACGGCTGAGAGACAAGGACAGCCCACTTTGATACACATTCATGCCGATACCAACAAAGTGTGTCTCCTTTCTTTCATTATTTATTCGACTTCCTAGCCAGACTAATCAACACGAAACACGTACGACGTCGAGCTGCCAAGCTTCCACTGTGCCACCTCGATCGTGCTGGAAGCGCTCTTCTTCTTCCGTGTGCCTGCTGGCGTCGAGTTGCCCGTGCTCGAGACGTTGTCCCTGTCGGGCTGCTTAGTCGACCTGAATGCACTGCTCCCCCACTGCACGGATCACTCTACGTCGCTGGAGCTTGTCGTGGAGAATAAATGGATGCGCAATGTCGACATTGTCGCCCCCTCGCTTAAGCAACTGACGATGTCCATGGTCTCTTACATTGATAAGAACATCTCCGTCATGGCACCAATGATGGAGAAGGTTTCGTGGCAGTGCTTGTATGTCAGGGTGCGTGGTAAAGCTGGTTTTGGTCTTTGGTGCCTCGGTAAGTTGCGGCTACAAACGGCTGAGAGACAAGGACAGCCCACTTCGTTACACATTCATGCCAATACCAACAAAGTGTGTCTCCTTTCTTTCATAATTTATTCGAGTTGCTAGCCAGACTAATCAACACGAAACACGTACGACGTCGAGCTGCCAAGCTTCCACCGTGCCACCTCGATCGTGCTGGAAGCGCTCTACTTCTTCCGTGTGCCTGCTGGCGTCGAGTTCCCCGTGCTCGAGACGCTGTCCCTATCGGGCTGCATTGTCGACCTGAATGCACTGCTCCCCCACTGCATGGTCCACTCCGCGTCGCTGCACGAGATTGTCATGGAGAATAAATGGATGCGCAATGTCGACATTGTCGCCCCCTCGCTTAAGCAACTGACGAAGTCCATGGTCTCTTAAATTCATAAGAACATCTCCGTCATGGCACCAATGATGGAGAAAGTTTCGTGGCAGTGCTTGTATGTCAGGGTGCGTGGTAAAGCTGGTTTTGGTCTTTGGTGCCTCGGTAAGTTGCGGCTACAAACGGCTGGGAGACAAGGACAACCCACTTCGTTACACATTCATGCTTATACCAACAAAGTGTGTCTCCTTTATTTCATAATTTATTCGAGTTGCTAGCCAGACTAATCAACACGAAACACGTACGACGTCGAGCTGCCAAGCTTCCACCGTGCCACCTCGATCATGCTGGAAGCGCTCTTCTTCTTCCGTGTGCCTGCTGGTGTCGAGTTCCCCGTGCTTGAGACGCTGTCCCTGTCGGGCTGCATGGTCGACCTGAATGCACTGCTCCCCCACTGCATGGTCCACTCCGCGTCGCTGCACGAGCTTGTCATGGAGAATAAATGGATGCACAATGTCGACATTGTCGCCCCCTCGCTTAAGAAACTGATGATGTCCATGGTCTCTTACATTGATAAGAACATCTCCGTCATGGCACCAATGACGGAGAAGGTTTCATGGCAGTGCTTGTATGTCAGGGTGCGTGGTAAAGCTGGTTTTGGTCTTTGGTGCCTCGGTAAGTTGCGGCTACAAACGGCTGAGAGACAAGGACAGCCCACTTCATTACACATTCATGCCTATACCAACAAAGTGTGTCTCCTTTCTTTCATAATTTATTCGAGTTTCTAGCCAGACTAATCAACACGAAACACGTACGACGTCGAGCTGCCAAGCTTCCATCGTGCCACCTCGATCGTGCTGGAAGCACTCTTCTTCTTCCATGTGCCTACTTGCGTCGAGTTCCCCGTGCTCGAGACGCTGTCCCTGTCGGGCTGCATGGTCGACCTGAATGCACTGCTCCCCCACTGCATGGTCCACTCCGCGTCGCTGCACGAGCTTGTCGTGGAGAATAAATGGATGCGCAATGTCGACATTGTCGCCCCCTCGCTTAAGCAACTGATGATGTCCATGGTCTCTTACATTGATAAGAACATCTCCGTCATGGCACCAATGACGGAGAAGGTTTCATGGCAGTGCTTGTATGTCAGGGTGCGTGGTAAAGCTGGTTTTGGTCTTTGGTGCCTCGGTAAGTTGCGGCTACAAACGGCTGAGAGACAAGGACAGCCCACTTCATTACACATTCATGCCTATACCAACAAACTGTGTCTCCTTTCTTTCATAATTTATTCGAGTTGCTAGCTAGACTAATCAACACGAAACACGTACGACGTCGAGCTGCCAAGCTTTCACCGTGCCACCTCGATCGTGCTGGAAGCGCTCTTCTTCTTCCATGTGCCTACTGGCGTCGAGTTCCCCATGCTCGAGACGCTGTCCCTGTCGGGCTGCATGGTCGACCTGAATGCACTGCTCCCCCACTGCATGGTCCACTCCGCACCACTGCACGAGCTTGTCGTGGAGAATAAATGGATGCGCAATGTCGACATTGTCGCCCCCTCGCTTAAGCAACTGACGATGTCCATGGTCTCTTACATTGATAAGAACATCTCTGTCATGGCACCAATGATGGAGAAGCTTTCGTGGCAGTGCATGTATGTCAGGGTGCGTGGTAAAGCTGGTTTTGGTCTTTGGTGCCTCGGTAAGTTGCGGCTACAAACGGCTGAGAGACAAGGACAACCCACTTCGTTACACATTCATGCCTATACCAACACAGTGTGTCTCCTTTCTTTTACAGTTTATTTGAGTTGCTAGCCAGACTAATCAACACGAAACACGTACGACGTCGAGCTGTCAAGCTTCCACCATGCCACCTCGATCGTGCTGGAAGCGCTCTTCTTCTTCCGTGTGCCTGCTGGCGTCGAGTTCCCCGTCCTCGAGACACTGTCCCTGTCGGGCTGCATGGTCGACCTGAATGCACTGCTCCTCCACTGCATGGTCCACTTCGCATCGCTGCACGAGCTTGTCGTGCAGAATAAATGGATGCGCAATGTCGACATTGTCGCCCCCTCGCTTAAGCAACTAAACGATGTCCATGATCTCTTGCATTGATAAGAACATCTCCGTCATGGCACCAATGATGGAGAAGGTTTCGTGGCAGTGCTTGTATGTCAGGGTGCGTGGTAAAGCTGGTTTTGGTCTTTGGTGCCTCGGTAAGTTGCCGCTACAAACAGTTGAGAGACAAGGACAGCCCACTTTGGTACACATTCATGCCGATACCAACAAAGTGTGTCTCCTTTCTTTCATAATTTATTCGACTTACTAGCCAGACTAGTCAACACGAAACACGTACGACGTCAAGCTGCGAAGCTTCCACCGTGCCACCTTGATCATGCTGGAGGCGCTCTTGTTCTTCCGTGTGCCTGCTGGCATCGAGTTCCCCGTGCTCGAGACGCTATCCCTGTCGGGCTGCATGGTCGACCTGAATGCACTGCTCCCCCACTGCATGGTCCACTCCGCGTCGCTGGAGCTTGTCGTGGAGAATAAATGGATGCGCAATGTCGACATTGTCGCCCCCTCGCTTAAGCAACTGACGATGTCCATGGTCTCTTACATTGATAAGAACATCTCCGTCATGGCACCAATGATGGAGAAGGTTTCGTGGCAGTGCTTGTATGTCAGGGTGCGTGGTAAAGCTGGTTTTGGTCTTTGGTGCCTCAGTAAGTTGCGGCTACAAACGGCTGAGAGACAAGGATAGACAACTTCGTTACACATTCATGCTTATACCAACAAAGTGTGTCTCCTTTATTTCATAATTTATTCGAGTTGCTAGCCAGACTATTCAACACGAAACACGTACGACGTCGAGCTGCCAAGCTTGCACCGTGCCACCTCGATCATGCTGGAAGCGCTCTTGTTCTTCCGTGTGCCTGCTGGCGTCGAGTTCCCCGTGCTCGAGACGCTGTCCCTGTCGGGCTGGATGGTCGACCTGATTGCACTGCTCCCCCACTGCATGGTCCACACCGCGTCGCTGCACGAGCTTGTCGTGGAGAATAAATGGATGCGCAATGTCAACATTGTCGCCCCCTCGCTTAAGCAACTAAACGATGTCCATGATCTCTTGCATTGATAAGAACATCTCCGTCATGGCACCAATGATGGAGAAGGTTTCGTGGCAGTGCTTGTATGTCAGGGTGTGTGGTAAAGCTGGTTTTGGTCTTTGGTGCCTCGGTAAGTTGCCGCTACAAACGGCTGAGAGACAAGGACAGCCCACTTTGTTACACATTCATGCCGATACCAACAAAGTGTGTCTCCTTTCTTTCATAATTTATTCGACTTGCTAGCCAGACTAATCAACACGAAACACGTACGACGTCGAGCTGCGAAGCTTCCACCGTGCCACCTCGATCGTGCTGGAGGCGCTCTTCTTCTTCCGTGTGCCTGCTGGCATCGAGTTCCCCGTGCTCGAGACGCTGTCCTTGTCGGGCTGCATGGTCGACCTGAATGCACTGCTCCCCCACTGCATGGTCCACTCCGTGTCGCTGGAGCTTGTCGTGGAGAATAAATGGAAGCGCAATGTCGACATTGTCGCCCCCTCGCTTAAGCAACTGACGATGTCCATGGTCTCTTACATTGATAAGAACATCTCCGTCATGGCACCAATGATGGAGAAGGTTTCGTGGCAGTGCTTGTATGTCAGGGTGCGTGGTAAAGCTGGTTTTGGTCTTTGGTGCCTCAGGAAGTTGCGGCTACAAACGGCTAAGAGACAAGGATAGCCCACTTCGTTACACATTCATGCTTATACCAACAAAGTGTGTCTCCTTTATTTCATAATTTATTCGAGTTGCTAGCCAGACTAATCAACACGAAACATGTACGACGTCGAGCTGCCAAGCTTCCACCGTGCCACCTCAATCTTGCTGGAAGCGCTCTTCTTCTTCCGTGTGCCTGCTGGCGTCGAGTTCCCCGTGCTCGAGACGCTGTCCCTGTCGGGCTGCATGGTCGACCTGAATGCACTGCTCCCCCACTGCATGGTCCACTCCGCGTCGCTGCACGAGCTTGTCGTGGAGAATAAATGGATGCGCAATGTCGACATTGTCGCCCCCTCGCTTAAGCAACTAAACGATGTCCATGATCTCTTGCATTGATAAGAACATCTCCGTCATGGCACCAATGATGGAGAAGGTTTCGTGGCAGTGCTTGTATGTCAGGGTGCATGGTAAAGCTGGTTTTGGTCTTTGGTGCCTCGGTAAGTTGCGGCTACAAATGGCTGAGAGACAAGGACAACCCACTTTGTTACACATTCATGCCGATACCAACAAAGTGTGTCTCCTTTCTTTCATAATTTATTCAACTTGCTAGCCAGACTAATCAACACGAAACATGTACGACATCGAGCTGCCAAGCTTCCACCGTGCCACCTCGATCGTGCTGGAGGCGCTCTTCTTCTTCCGTGTGCCTCCTGGCATCGAGTTCCCCGTGCTCGAGACGCTGTCCCTGTCGGGCTGCATGGTCGGCCTGAATGCACTGCTCCCCCACTGCATGGTCCACTCCGCGTCGCTGGAACTTGTCGTGGAGAATAAATGGATGCGCAATGTCGACATTGTCGCCCCCTCGCTTAAGCAACTGACGATGTCCATGGTCTCTTACATTGATAAGAACATCTCTGTCGTGGCACCAATGATGGAGAAGGTTTCGTGGCAGTGCTTGTATTTCAGGGTGCGTGGTAAAGCTGGTTTTGGTCTTTGGTGCCTCAGTAAGTTGCGGCTACAAACGGCTGAGAGACAAGGACAGACCACTTTGTTACACATTCATGCCAATACCGACAAAGTATGTCTCCTTTCTTTCATAATTTATTCGAGTTTCTAGCCAGACTAATCAACATGAAACACGTACGACGTCGAGCTGCCAAGCTTCCACCGTGCCACCTCGATCGTGCTGGAAGCGCTCTACTTCTTCCGTGTGCCTGCTGGCGTCGAGTTCCCCGTGCTCGAGACGCTGTCCCTGTCGGGCTGCATGGTCGACCTGAATGCACTGCTCCCCCACTCCATGGTCCACTCCGTGTCGCTGCACGAGCTTGTCATGGAGAATAAATGGATGCGCAATGTCGACATTGTCGCCCCCTCACTTAAGCAACTGATGAAGTCCATGGTCTCTTAAATTGATAAGAACATCTCCGTCATGGCACCAATGATGGAGAAAGTTTCGTGGCAGTGCTTGTATGTCAGGGTGCGTGCTAAAGCTGGTTTTGGTCTTTGGTGCCTCGGTAAGTTGCGGCTACAAACGGCTGAGAGACAAGGACAGCCAACTTGTTTACACATTCATGCTTATACCAACAAAGTGTGTCTCCTTTATTTCATAATTTATTCGAGTTGCTAGCCAGACTAATCAACACGAAACACGTACGACGTCGAGCTGCCAAGCTTCCACCGTGCCACCTCGATCGTGATGGAAGCGCTCTTCTTCTTTCGTGTTCCTGCTGCCGTCGAGTTCCCCGTGCTCGAGACGCTATCCCTGTCGGGCTCCATGGTCGACCTGAATGCACTGCTCCCCCACTACATGGTCCACTCCGCGTCGCTGCACGAGCTTGTCGTGGGGAATAAATGGATGCGCAATGTCGACATTGTCGCCCCCTCGCTTAAGCAACTAAACGATGTCCATGCTCTCTTACATTGATAAGAACATCTCCGTCATGGCACCAATGATGGAGAAGGTTTCATGGCAGTGCTTGTATGTCAGGGTGCGTGGTAAAGCTGGTTTTGGTCTTTGGTGCCTCGGTAAGTTGCCACTACAAACGGCTGAGAGACAAGGACATCCCACTTTGTTACACATTCATGCCGATACCAACAAAGTGTGTCTCCTTTCTTTCATAATTTATTCGACTTGCTAGCCAGACTAATCAACACGAAACACGTACGACGTCGAGCTGCGAAGCTTCCACCGTGCCACCTCGATCGTGCTGGAAGCGCTCTTCTTCTTCCGTGTGCCTGCTGGCGTCGAGTTCCCCGTGCTCGAGACGCTGTCCCTGTCGGGCTGCATTGTCGACCTGAATGCACTGCTCCCCCACTGCATTGTCTACTCCACGTTGCTGGAGCTTGTCGTGGAGAATAAATGAACGCGCAATGTTGACATTTTCGCCCCCTCGCTTAAGCAACTAACGATGTCCATGGTCTCTTACATTGATAAGAACATCTCCGTCATGGCACCAGTGATGGAGAAGGTTTCGTGGCAGTGCTTGTATGTCAGGGTGCGTGGTAAAGCTGGTTTTGGTCTTTGGTGCCTCGGTAAGTTGCGGCTACAAACGGCTGAGAGACAAGGATAGCCCACTTCGTTACACATTCATGCCAATACCAACAAAGTGTGTCTCCTTTCTTTCATAAGTTATTCGAGTTTCTAGCCAGACTAATCAACACGAAACACGTACGACGTCGAGCTGCCAAGCTTCCACCGTGCCACCTCGATCGTGCTGGAAGCACTCTACTTCTTCCGGGTGCCTGCTGGCGTTGAGTTCCCGTGCTCGAGACGCTGTCCCTGTCGGGCTGCATGGTCGACCTGAATGCACTGCTCCCCCACTGCATGGTCCACAACGCGTCGCTGCACGAGCTTGTCATGGAGAATAAATGGATGCGCAATGTCGACATTGTCGCCCCCTCGCTTAAGCACCTGACGAAGTCCATGGTCTCTTAAATTGATAAGAACATCTCCGTCATGGCACCAATGATGGAGAAAGTTTCGTGGCAGTGCTTGTATGTCAGGGTGCGTGGTAAAGCTGGTTTTGGTCTTTGGTGCCTCGGTAAGTTGCGGCTACAAACGGCTGAGAGACAAGGACATCCCACTTTGTTACACATTCATGCTTATACCAACAAAGTGTGTCTCCTTTATTTCATAATTTATTCGAGTTGCTAGCCAGACTAATCAACACGAAACACGTACGACGTCGAGCTGCCAAGCTTCCACCGTGCCACCTCGATCGTGCTGGAAGCGCTCTTCTTCTTCCGTGTGCCTGCTGGCGTCGAGTTCCCAGTGCTCGAGACGCTGTCCCTGTCGGGCTGCATGGTCGACCTGAATGCACTGCTCCCCCACTGCATGGTCCACTCCGCGTCGCGGCACGAGCTTATCATGGAGAATAAATGGATGCGCAATGTCGACATTGTCGCCCCCTCGCTTAAGCAACTGACGATGTCCATGGTCTCTTACATTAATAAGAACATCTCCGTCATGGCACCAATGATGGAGAAGGTTTCGTGGCAGTGCTTGTATGTCAGGGTGCGTGGTAAAGCTGGTTTTGGTCTTTGGTGTCTCGGTAAGTTGCGGCTACAAACGGTTGAAAGACAAGGATAGCCCACTTCGTTACACATTCATGCCTATACCGACAAAGTGTGTCTTCTTTCTTTCATAATTTATTCGAGTTGCTAGCCAGACTAATCAACACGAAACACATACGACGTCGAGCTGCCAAGCTTCCAGCGTGCCACCTCGATCGTGTTGGAAGCGCTCTTCTTCTTCCGTGTGCCTGCTGGCGTCGAGTTCCCCGTGCTCGAGACGCTGTCCCTGTTGGGCTGCATGGTCGACCTGAATGCACTGCTCCCTCACTGCATGGTCCACTCCGCATCGCTGCACGAGCTTGTTGTGGAGAATAAATGGATGCGCAATGTCGACATTGTCGCCCCCTCACTTAAGCAACTGACGATGTCCATGGTCTCTTACATTGATAAGAGCATCTCCGTCATGGCACCAATGATGGAGAAGGTTTCGTGGCAGTGCTTGTATGTAAGAGTGCGTGGTAAAGCTGGTTTTGGTCTTTGGTGCCTCGGTAAGTTGCCGCTACAAATGGCTGAGAGACAAGGACCGCCCACTTTGTTACACATTCATGCCTATAACGACAAAGTGTGTCTTTTTTCTTTCGTAATTTATTCGAGTTGCTAGCCAGACTAATCAACATGAAACACGTACGACGTCGAGCTGCCAAGCTTCCACCGTGCCACCTCGATCATGCTGGAAGCGCTCTTCTTCTTCCGTGTGCCTGCTAGCGTCGAGTTCCCCGTGCTCGAGACGCTGTCCCTGTCGGGCTGTATGGTCAACCTGAATGCACTGCTCCCCCACTGCATGGTCCACTCCGCGTCCCTGCACGAGCTTGTCGTGGAGAATAAATGGATGTGCAATGTCGACATTGTCGCCCCCTCGCTTAAGCAACTAACGAAGTCCATGGTCTCTTACATTGATAAGAACATCTCCGTCATGGCACCAATGATGGAGAAAGTTTCGTGGCAGTGCTTGTATGTCAGGGTGCGTGGTAAAGCTGGTTTTGGTCTTTGGTGCCTCGGTAAGTTGCGGCTACAAACGGCTGAGAGACAAGGACAGCCCACTTCGTTACACATTCATGCCTATACCAACAAAGTGTGTCTCCTTTATTTCATAATTTATTCGAGTTGCTAGCCAGACTAATCAACACGAAACACGTACGACGTCGAGCTGCCAAGCTTCCACCGTGCCACCTCCATCGTGCTGGAAGCGCTCTTCTTCTTCCGTGTGACTGCTGGCGTCGAGTTCCCCGTGCTCGAGACACTGTCCCTGTCGGGCTGCATGGTCGACCTGAATGCACTGCTCCCCCACTGTATGGTCCACTCCGCGTCGCTGCACGAGCTTGTCGTGGATAATAAATGGATGCGCAATGTCGACATTGTCGCCCCCTCACTTAAGCAACTGACGATGTCCATGGTCTCTTACATTGATAAGAACATCTCCGTCATGGCACCAATGATGGAGAAGGTTTCGTGGTAGTGCTTGTATGTCAGGGTGCGTGGTAAAGCTGGTTTTGGTCTTTGGTGCCTCGGTAAGTTGCGGCTACAAACGGCTGAGAGACAAGGACAGCCCACTTCGTTACACATTCATGCCTATACCAACGAAGTGTGTCTCCTTTCCTTCATAATTTATTCGAGTTGCTAGCCAGACTAATCAACACGAAACACGTACGACGTCGAACTACCAAGCTTCCACCGTGCCACCTCGATCGTGCTTGAAGCGCTCTTCTTCTTCCGTGTGTCTGCTGGCATCGAGTTCCCCGTGCTCGAGACGTTGTCCCTTCGGGCTGCATGATCGACCTGAATGCACTGCTCATCCACTGTATGGTCCACTCTGCGTCGCTGCACGAGCTTGTCGTGGAGAATAAATGGATGCGCAATGTCGACATTGTTGGCCCCTCGCTTAAGCAACTGACGATGTCCATGGTCTCTTACATTGATAAGAACATCTCCGTCATGACACCAATGATGGGGAAGGATTCGTGGCAGTGCTTGTATGTCAGGGTGCGTGGTAAAGCTGGTTTTGGTCTTTGGTGCCTCGGTAAGTTGCGGCTACAAACGGCTGAGAGACAAGGACAGCCCACTTCGTTACACATTCATGCCTATACCAACAAAGTGTGTCTCCTTTCTTTTATAATTTATTCGAGTTGCTAGCCAGACGAATCAACACAAAACACGTACGACGTCGAGCTGCCAAGCTTCCACCGTGCCACCTCGATCGTGCTGGGAGCGCTCTTCTTCTTCCGTGTGCCTGCTGGCGTCGAGTTCCCCGTGCTCGAGATGATGTCCCTGTCAGGCTGCATGCTCGACCTGAATGCACTGCTCCCCCACTGCATGGTCCACTCCGCGTCGCTGCACGAGCTTGTCGTGGAGAATAAATGGATGCGCAATGTCGACATTGTCGCCCCCTCGCTTAAGCAACTGACGATTTCCATGGTCTCTTACATTGATAAGAACATCTCCGTCATGGCACCAATGATGGAGAAGGTTTCGTGGCAGTGCTTGTATGTCAGGGTGCGTGGTAAAGCTGGTTTTGGTCTTTGGTGCCTCGGTAAGTTGCGGCTACAAACGGCTGAGAGACAAGGACAGCCCACTTCGTTACACATTCATGCCTATACCAACAAAGTGTGTCTCCTTTCTTTTATAATTTATCCGAGTTGCTAGCCAGACTAATCAACACGAAACACGTACGACGTCGAGCTGCCAAGCTTCCACCGTGCCACCTCGGTCGTGCTGGAAGCGCTCTTCTTCTTCCGTGTGCCTGCTGGCGTCGAGTTCCCCGTGCTCGAGACGCTGTCCCTGTCGGGCTTCATGGTCGACCTGAATGCACTATTCCCCCACTGCATGGTCCACTCCGCGTCGCTGCACGAGCTTGTCGTGGAGAATAAATGGATGCGCAATGTTGACATTGTCGCCCCGTCGCTTAAGCAACTGACGATGTCCATGGTCTCTTACATTGATAAGAACATCTCCGTCGTGGCACCAATGATGGAGAAGGTTTAGTGGCAGTGTTTGTATGTCAGGGTGCGTGGTAAAGCTGGTTTTGGTCTTTGGTGCCTCGGTAAGTTGCGGCTACAAACGGCTAAGAGACAAGGACAGCCCACTTCGTTACACATTCATGCCTATACCAACAAAGTGTGTCTCCTTTCTTTTATAATTTATTCGAGTTGCTAGCCAGACTAATCAACACGAAACACGTACGACGTCGAGCTGCCAAGCTTCCACCGTGCCACCTAGATCGTGCTGGAAGCGCTCTTCTTCTTTCGTGTGCCTGCTGGCGTCGAGTTCCTCGTGCTCGAGATGATGTCCCTGTCGCGCTGCATGGTCGACCTGAATGCACTGCTCCCCCACTGCATGGTCCACTCCGCGTCGTTGCACGAGCTTGTCGTGGAGAATAAATGGATGCGCAATGTCGACATTGTCGCCCCCTCGCTTAAGCAACTGACGAAGTGCATGATCTCTTACATTGATAAGAACATCTCCGTCATGGCACCAATGATGGAGAAGGTTTCGTGGCAGTGCTTGTATGTCAGGGTGCGTGGTAAAGCTGGTTTTGGTCTTTGGTGCCTCGGTAAGTTGCGGCTACAAACGGCTGAGAGACAAGGACAGCCCACTTTGTTACACATTCATGCCTATACCGACAAAGTGTGTCTTCTTTCTTTCATAATTTATTCTACTTGCTAGCCAGACTAATCAACACGAAACACGTACGGCGTCAAGCTGCCAAGCTTCCACCGTGCCTCCTCAATCGTGCTGGAAGCGCTCTTCTTCTTCCGTGTGCCTGCTGGCGTCGAGTTCCCCGTGCTCGAGACGCTGTCCCTGTCGGGCTGCATGGTCGACCTGAATGCACTGCTCCCCCACTGTATGGTCCACTCCGCGTCGCTGCACGAGCTTGTCGTGGAGAATAAATGGATGCGCAATGTCGACATTGTCGCCCCCTCGCTTAAGCAACTGACGATGTCCATGGTCTCTTACATTGATAAGAACATCTCCGTCATGGCACCAATGATGGAGAAGGTTTAGAGGCAGTGTTTGTATGTCAGGGTGCGTGGTAAAGCTGGTTTTGGTCTTTGGTGCCTCGGTAAGTTGCGGCTACAAACGGCTGAGAGACAAGGACAGCCCACTTTGTTACACATTCATGCCTATACCGACAAAGTGTGTCTTCTTTCTTTCATAATTTATTCGAGTTGCTAGCCAGACTAATCAACACGAAACACGTACGGCGTCAAGCTGCCAAGCTTCCACCGTGCCACCTCGATCGAGCTGGAAGCGCTGTTCTTCTTCCGTGTGCCTGCTGGCGTCGAGTTCCCCGTGCTCGAGACGCTGTCCCTGTCGGGCTGCATGGTCGACCTGAATGCACTGCTCCCCCACTGCATGGTCCACTCCGCGTGGCTGCACGAGCTGTTCGTGGAGAATAAATGGATGCGCAATGTCGACATTGTCGCCCCCTCGCTTAAGCAACTGACGATGTCCATGGTCACTTACATTGATAAGAACATCCCCGTCATGGCACCAATGATGGAGAAGGTTTCATGGCAGTGCTTGTATGTCAGGGTGCGTGGTAAAGCTGGTTTTGGTCTTTGGTGCCTCGTTAAGTTGCGGCTACAAACGGCTGAGAGACAAGGACAGCCCACTTCATTACACATTCATGCCTATACCGACAAAGTGTGTCTTCTTTCTTTCATAATTTATTCGAGTTGCTAGCCAGACTAATCAACACGAAACACGTACGGTGTCAAGCTGCCAAGCTTCCACCGTGCCACCTCGATCGTGCTGGAAGCGCTCTTCTTCTTCCGTGTGCCTGCTGGCGTCGAGTTCCCCGTGCTCGAGACACTGTCCCTGTCGGGCTGCATGGTCGACCTGAATGCACTGCTCCCCCACTGCATGGTCCACTCCGCGTCGCTGCACGAGCTTTTCGTGGAGAATAAATGGATGCGCAATGTCGACATTGTTGCCCCCTCGCTTAAGCAACTGACGATGTCCATGGTCTCTTACATTGATAAGAGCATCTCCGTCATGGCACCAATGATGGAGAAGGTTTCGTGGCAGTGCTTGTATGTCAGGGTGCGTGGTAAAGCTGGTTTTGGTCTTTGGTGCCTCGGTAAGTTGCGGCTACAAACGGCTGAGAGACAAGGATAGCCCACTTTGTTACACATTCATGCCTATACCAACAAAGTGTGTCTCCTTTCTTTTATAATTTATTCGAGTTGCTAGCCAGACTAATCAACACGAAACACGTACAACGTCGAGCTGCCAAGCTTCCACCGTGCCACCTCAATCGTGCTGGAAGCGCTCTTCTTCTCCCGTGTGCCTGCTGGCGTCGAGTTCCCCGTGCTCGAGACGCTGTCCCTGTCGGGCTGCATGGTCGACCTAAATGCACTGCTCCCCCACTGTATGGTCCACTCCGCGTCGCTGCACGAGCTTGTCGTGGAGAATAAATGGATGCGCAATGTCGACATTGTCGCCCCCTCGCTTAAGCAACTGACGATGTCCATGGTCTCTTACATTGATAAGAACATCTCCGTCATGGCACCGATGATGGAGAAGGTTTAGTGGCAGTGTTTGTATGTCAGGGTGCGCGGTAAAGCTGGTTTTGGTCTTTGGTGCCTCGGTAAGTTGCGGCTACAAACGGTGAGAGACAAGGACAGCCCACTTCGTTACACATTCATGCCTATACCAACAAAGTGTGTCTCCTTTCTTTTATAATTTATTTGAGTTGCTAGCCAGACTAATCAACACGAAACACGTACGATGTCGAGCTGCCAAGCTTCCACCGTGCCACCTAGATCGTGCTGGAAGCGCTCTTCTTCTTCCGTGTGCCTGCTGGCGTCGAGTTCCTCGTGCTCGAGATGATGTCCCTGTCGCTCTGCATGGTCGACCTGAATGAACTGCTCCTCCACTGCATGGTCCACTCCGCGTCGCTGCACGAGCTTGTCGTGGAGAATAAATGGATGCGCAATGTCGACATTGTCGCCCCCTCGCTTAAGCAACTGATAAAGTCCATGGTCTCTTACATTGATAAGAACATCTCCGTCATGGCACCAATGATGGAGAAGGTTTCGTGGCAGTGCTTGTATGTCAGGGTGCGTGGTAAAGCTGGTTTTGGTCTTTGGTGCCTCGGTAAGTTGGGGCTACAAACGGCTGAGAGACAAGGACAGCCCACTTCGTTACACATTCTTGCCTATACCAACAAAGTGTGTCTCCTTTATTTCATAATTTATTCGAGTTGCTAGCCAGACTAATCAACACGAAACACGTACGACGTCGAGCTGCCAAGCTTCCACCATGCCACCTCGATCATGCTGGAAGCGCTCTTCTTCTTCCGTGTGCCTGCTGGCGTCGAGTTCCCCGTGCTCGAGACGTTGTCCCTGTCGGGCTGCATGGTCGACCTGAATGCACTACTCCCCCACTGCATGGTCCACTCCGCGTCGCTGCACGAGCTTGTCGTGGAGAATAAATGGATGCGCAATGTCGACATTGTCGCCCCCTCGCTTAAGCAACTGACGATGTCCATGGTCTCTTACATTGATAAGAACATCCCCGTCATGGCACCAATGATGGAGAAGGTTTCGTGGCAGTGCTTGTATGTCAGGGTGCGTGATAAAGCTGGTTTTGGTCTTTGGTGCCTCGGTAAGTTGCGGCTACAAACGGCTGAGAGACAAGGACAGCCCACTTCGTTACACATTCATGCCTATACCGACAAAGTGTGTCTTCTTTCTTTCATAATTTATTCGAGTTGCTAGCCAGACTAATCAACACGAAACACGTACGGCGTCAAGCTGCCAAGCTTCCACCGTGCCACCTCGATTGTGCTGGTAGCGCTCTTCTTCTTCCGTGTGCCTGCTGGCGTCGAGTTCCCCGTGCTCGAGACGTTGTCCCTGTCGGGCTGCATGGTCGACCTGAATGCACTGCTCCCCCACTGCATGGTCCACTCCGCGTCGCTGCACGAGCTTGTCGTGGAGAATAAATGGATGCGCAATGTCGACATTGTCGCCCCCTCGCTTAAGCAACTGACGATGTCCATGGTCTCTTACATTGATAAGAACATCTCCGTCATGGCACCAATGATGGAGAAGGTTTCGTGGTAGTGCTTTATGTCAGGGTGCGTGGTAAAGCTGGTTTTGGTCTTTGGTGCCTCGGTAAGTTGCGGCTACAAACGGCTGAGAGACAAGGACAGCCCACTTCGTTACACATTCTTGCCTATACCAACAAAGTGTGTCTTCTTTCTTTTATAATTTATTCGAGTTGCTAGCCAGACTAATCAACACGAAACACGTACGACGTCGAGCTGCCAAGCTTCCACCGTGCCACCTCGATCGTGCTGGAAGCGCTCTTCTTCTTCCGTGTGCCTGCTGGCGTCGAGCTCCCCGTGCTCGAGATGATGTCCCTGTCGCGCTGCATGGTCGACATGAATGCACTGCTCCCCCACTGCATGGTCCACTCCGCGTCGCTGCACGAGCTTGTCGTGGAGAATAAATGGATGCGCAATGTCGACATTGTCGCCCCCTCGCTTAAGCAACTGACGAAGTCCATGGTCTCTTACATTGATAAGAACATCTCCGTCATGGCACCAATGATGGAGAAGGTTTCGTGGCAGTGCTTGTATGTCAGGGTGCGTGGTAAAGCTGGTTTTGGTCTTTGGTGCCTCGGTAAGTTGCGGCTACAAACGGCTGAGAGAAAGGACAGCCCACTTCGTTACACATTCTTGCCTATACCAACAAAGTGTGTCTCCTTTCTTTTATAATTTATTCGAGTTGCTAGCCAGACTAATCAACACGAAACACGTACGACGTCGAGCTGCTAAGCTTCCACCGTGCCACCTCGATCGTGCTGGAAGCGCTCTTCTTCTTCCGTGTGCCTGCTGGCGTCGAGTTCCCCGTGCTTGAGACGCTGTCCCTGTCGGGCTGCATGGTCGACCTGAATGCACTGCTCCCCCACTGTATGGTCCACTCCGCGTCGCTGCATGAGCTTGTCGTGGAGAATAAATGGATGCGCAATGTCGACATTGTCGCCCCCTCTCTTAAGCAACTGACGATGTCCATGGTCTCTTACATTGATAAGAACATCTCCGTCATGGCACCAATGATGGAGAAGGTTTCATGGCAGTGCTTGTATGTCAGGGTGCGTGGTAAAGCTGGTTTTGGTCTTTGGTGCCTCAGTAAGTTGCGTCTACAAACGGCTGAGAGACAAGGACAACCCACTTTGTTACACATTCATGCCTATACCAACAAAGTGTGTCACCTTTCTTTCATAATTTATTCGAGTTGCTAGCCAGACTAATCAACACGAAACACGTACGACGTCGAGCTGCCAAGCTTCCACCGTGCGACCTCGATCGTGCTAGAAACGCTCTTCTTCTTCCGTGTGCCTGCTGGCGTCGAGTTCCCCGTGCTCGAGACGCTGTCCCTGTCGGGCTGCATGGTCGACCTGAATGCACTGCTCCTCCACTGCATGGTCCACTCCGCGTCGCTGCACGAGCTTGTCGTGGAGAATAAATGGATGCGCAATGTCGACATTGTCGCCCCCTCGCTTAAGCAACTGACGATGTCCATGGTCTCTTACATTGATAAGAACATCTCCGTCATGGCACCAATGATGGAGAAGGTTTCATGGCAGTGCTTGTATGTCAGGGTGCGTGGTAAAGCTGGTTTTGGTCTTTGGTGCCTCGGTAAGTTGCGGCTTCAAACGGCTGAGAGACAAGGACAGACCACTTTGTTATACATTCATGCCTATACCAACAAAGTGTGTCTCGTTTCTTTGATAATTTATTCGAGTTGCTAGCCAGACTAATCAACACGAAACACGTACGACGTCGAGCTGCCAAGCTTCCACCGTGCCACCTCGATCGTGCTGGAAGCGCTCTTCTTCGTCCGTGTGCCTGCTGGCGTCGAGTTCCCCGTGCTCGAGACGCTGTCCCTGTCGGGCTGCATTGTCGACCTGAAAGCACTGCTCCTCCACTGCATGGTCCACTCCGCGTCGCTGCACGAGCTTGTCGTGGAGAATAAATGGATGCGCAATGTCGACATTGTCGCCCCCTCGCTTAAGCAACTGACGATGTCCATGGTCTCTTACATTGATAAGAACATCTCCGTCATGGCACCAATGATGGAGAAGGTTTCGTGGCAGTGCTTGTATGTCAGGGTGCGTGGTAAAGCTGGTTTTGGTCTTTGGTGCCTCGGTAAGTTGCGGCTACAAACGGCTGAGAGACAAGGACAGCCCACTTTGTTACACACTCATGCCTATACCAACAAAGTGTGTCTCATTTCTTTGATAATTTATTCGAGTTGCTAGCCAGACTAATAAACACGAAACACGTACGACGTCGAGCTGCGAAGCTTCCACCGTGCCACCTCGATCGTGCTGGAAGCACTCTTCTTCTTCCGTGTGCATGCTGGCGTCGAGTTCCCCGTGCTCGAGACACTGTCCCTGTCGGGCTGCATGGTCGACCTGAATGCACTGCTCCCCCACTGCATGGTCCAGTCCGCGTCGCTGCACGAGCTTGTCGTGGAGAATAAATGGATGTGCAATGTCGACATTGTCGCCCCCTCGCTTAAGCAACTGACAATGTCCATGGTCTCTTACATTGATAAGAACATCTCCGTCATGGCACCAATGATGGAGAAGGTTTCATGGCAGTGCTTGTATGTCAGGGTGCATGGTAAAGCTGGTTTTGTTCTTTGGTGCCTCGGTAAGTTGCGGCTACAAACGGCTGAGAGAAAAGGACAGACCACTTTGTTATACATTCATGCCTATACCAACAAAGTGTGTCTCGTTTCTTTGATAATTTATTCGAGTTGCTAGCCAGACTAATCAACACGAAACACGTACAACGTCGAGCTGCCAAGCTTCCACCGTGCCACCTCGATCGTGCTGGAAGCGCTCTTCTTCTTCCGTGTGCCTGCTGGCGTCGAGTTCCCTGTGCTCGAGACGCTGTTCCTGTCGGGCTGCATGGTCGACCTGAATGCACTGCTCCCCCACTCTATGGTCCACTGCGCGTCGCTGCACGAGCTTGTCGTGGAGAATAAATGGATGCGCAATGTCGACATTGTCGCCCCCTCGCTTAAGCAACTGACGATGTCCATGGTCTATTACATTGATAAGAACATCTCCGTCATGGCACCAATGATGGAGAAGGTTTAGTGGCAGTGTTTGTATGTCAGGGTGCGTGGTAAAGCTGGTTTTGGTCTTTGGTGCCTCGGTAAGTTGCGGCTACAAACGGCTGAGAGACAAGGACAGCCCACTTCGTTACACATTCTTGCCTATACCAGCAAAGTGTGTCTCCTTTATTTCATAATTTATTCGAGTTGCTAGCCAGACTAATCAACACGAAACACGTACGACGTCGAGCTACCAAGCTTCCACCATGCCACCTCGATCGTGCTGGAAGCGCTCTTCTTCTTCCGTGTGCCTGCTGGCGTCGAGTTCCCCGTGCTCGAGGCGTTGTCCCTGTCGGGCTGCATGGTCGACCTGAATGCACTGCTCCCCCACTGCATGGTCCACTCCGCGTCGTTGCACGAGCTTGTCGTGGAGAATAAATGGATGCGCAATGTCGACATTGTCGCCCCCTCGCTTAAGCAACTGACGATGTCCATGGTCTCTTACATGGATAAGAACATCCCCGTCATGGCACCAACGATGGAGAAGGTTTCGTGGCAGTGCTTGTATGTCAGGGTGCGTGGTAAATCTGGTTTTGGTCTTTGGTGCCTCGGTAAGTTGCGGCTACAAACGGCTGAGAGACAAGGACAGCCCACTTCGTTACACATTCATGCCTATACTGACAAAGTGTGTCTTCTTTCTTTCATAATTTATTCGAGTTGCTAGCCAGACTAATCAACACGAAACACGTACGGCGTCAAGCTGCCAAGCTTCCACCGTGCCACCTCGATTGTGCTGGAAGTGCTCTTCTTCTTCCGTGTGCCTGCTGGGTCTAGTTCCCCGTGCTCGAGACGCTGTCCCTGTTGGGCTGCATGGTCGACCTGAATGCACTGCTCCCCCACTGCAAGGTCCACTCCGCGTCGCTGCACGAGCTTGTCATGGAGAATAAATGGATGCGCAATGTCGACATTGTCGCCCCCTCGCTTAAGCAACTGATGATGTCCATGGTCTCTTACATTGATAAGAGCATCTCCGTCATGGCACCAATGATGGAGAAGGTTTCGTGGTAGTGCTTGTATGTCAGGGTGCGTGGTAAAGCTGGTTTTGGTCTTTGGTGCCTCGGTAAGTTGCGGCTACAAACGGCTGAGAGACAAGGACAGCCCACTTTGTTACACATTCATGCCTATACCAACAAAGTGTGTCTCCTTTCTTTTATAATTTATTCGAGTTGCTAGCCAGACTAATCAAAACGAAACACGTACGACGTCGAGCTGCCAAGCTTCCACCGTGCCACCTCGATCGTGCTGGAAGCGCTCTTCTTCTTCCGTGTGCATGCTGGCGTCGAGTTCCCCGTGCTTGAGACGCTGTCCTTGTCGGGCTGCATGGTCGACCTGAATGCACTGCTCCCCCACTGTATGGTCCACTCCGCGTCGCTGCACGAGCTTGTCGTGGAGAATAAATGGATGCGCAATGTCGACATTGTCGCCCCCTCGCTTAAGCAACTGACGATGTCCGTGGTCTCTTACATTGATAAGAACATCCCCGTCATGGCACCAATGATGGAGAACGTTTCATGGCAGTGCTTGTATGTCAGGGTGCGTGGTAAAGCTGGTTTTGGTCTTTGGTGCCTCGGTAAGTTGCGGCTACAAACGGCTGAGAGACAAGGACAGCCCACTTTGTTACACATTCATGCCTATACCAACAAAGTGTGTCTCCTTTATTTCATAATTTATTCGAGTTGCTAGCCAGACTAATCAACACGAAACACGTACGGCGTCGAGCTACCAAGCTTCCACCATGCCACCTCGATCGTGCTGGAAACGCTCTTCTTCTTCCGTGTGCCTGCTGGCGTCGAGTTCCCCGTGCTCGAGACGTTGTCCCTGTCGGGCTGCATGGTCGACCTGAATGCACTGCTCCCCCACTGCATGGTCCACTCCGCGTCGCTGCACGAGCTTGTCGTGGAGAATAAATGGATGCGCAATGTCGACATTGTCCACTTCGTTACACATTCATGACATCCCCGTCATGGCACCAATGATGGAGAAGGTTTCGTGGCAGTGCTTGTATGTCAGGGTGCGTGGTAAAGCTGGTTTTGGTCTTTGCTGCCTCGGTAAGTTGCGGGTACAAACGGCTGAGAGACAAGGACAGCCCACTTTGTTACACATTCATGCCTATACCAACAAAGTGTGTCTCGTTTCTTTGATAATTTATTCGAGTTGCTAGCCAGACTAATCAACACGAAACACGTACGGCGTCGAGCGGCCAAGCTTCCACCATGCCACCTCGATCGTGCTGGAAGCGCTCTTCTTCTTCCGTGTGCCTGCTGGCGTCGAGTTCCCCGTGCTCGAGACGTTGTCCCTGTCGGGCTGCATGGTCGACCTGAATGCACTGCTCCTCCACTGCATGGTCCACTCCGCGTAGCTGCACGACCTTGTCATGGAGAATAAATGGATGCGCAATGTCGACATTGTCGCCCCCTCGCTTAAGCAACTGACGATGTCCATGGTCTCTTACATTGATAAGAACATCTCCGTCATGGCACCAATGATGGAGAAGGTTTCATGGCAGTGCTTGTATGTCAGGGTGCGTGGTAAAGCTGGTTTTGGTCTTTGGTGCCTTGGTAAGTTGCGGCTTCAAACGGCTGAGAGACAAGGACAGCCCACTTTGTTACACATTCATGCCTATACCAACAAAGTGTGTCTCGTTTCTTTGATAATTTATTCGAGTTGCTAGCCAGACTAATCAACACGAAACACGTACGACGTCGAGCTGCCAAGCTTCCACCGTGCCACCTCGATTATGCTGGAAGCGCTCTTCTTCTTCCGTGTGCCTGCTGGCGTCGAGTTCCCCATGCTCGAGACGATGTCCCTGTCGGGCTGCATGGTCGACCTGAATGCACTGCTCCTCCACTGCATGGTCCACTCCGGGTCGCTGCACGAGCTTGTCGTGGAGAATAAATGGATGCGCAATGTCTACATTGTCGCCCCCTCGCTTAAGCAACTGACGATGTCCATGGTCTCTTACATTGATAAGAACATCTCCGTCATGGCACCAATGATGGAGAAGGTTTCATGGCAGTGCTTGTATGTCAGGGTGCGTGGTAAAGCTGGTTTTGGTCTTTGGTGCCTCGGTAAGTTGCGGCTACAAACGGCTGAGAGACAAGGACAACCCACTTTGTTACACATTCATGCCTATACCAACAAAGTGTGTCTCGTTTCTTTGATAATTTATTCGAGTTGCTAGCCAGACTAATAAACACGAAACACGTACGACGTCGAGCTGCCAAGCTTCCACCGTGCCACCTCGATCGTGCTGGAAGCGCTCTTCTTCTTCCGTGTGCCTGCTGGTGTCGAGTTCCCTGTGCTCGAGACACTGTCCCTGTCGGGCTGCATGGTCGACCTGAATGCACTGCTCCCCCACTGCATGGTCCAGTCCGCGTCGCTGCACGAGCTTGTCGTGGAGAATAAATGGATGCGCAATGTCGACATTGTCGCCCCCTCGCTTAAGCAACTGACAATGTGCATGGTCTCTTACATTGATAAGAACATCTCCGTCATGGCACCAATGATGGAGAAGGTTTCATGGCAGTGCTTGTATGTCAGGGTGCGTGGTAAAGCTGGTTTTGGTCTTTGGTGCCTCGGTAAGTTGCGGCTACAAACGGCTGAGAGAAAAGGACAGACCACTTTGTTAGACATTCATGCCTATACCAACAAAGTGTGTCTCGTTTCTTTGATAATTTATTCGAGTTGCTAGACAGACTAATCAACATGAAACACGTACGACGTCGAGCTGCCAAGCTTCCACCGTGCCACCTCGATCGTGCTGGAAGCGCTCTTCTTCTTCCATGTGCCTGCTGGCGTCGAGTTCCCCGTGCTCGAGACGCTGTCCCTGTCGGGCTGCATGGTCGACCTGAATGCACTGCTCCCCCACTGCATGGTTCACTCCGCGTCGCTGCACGAGCTCGTCGTGGAGAATAAATGGATGCACAATGTCGACATTGTCGCCCCCTCGCTTAAGCAACTGACGATGTCCATGGTCTCTTACATTGATAAGAACATCTCCATCATGGCACCAATGATGGAGAAGGTTTCATGGCAGTGCTTGTATGTCAGGGTGCGTGGTAAAGCTGGTTTTTGTCTTTGGTGCCTCGGTAAGTTGTGGCTACAAACGGCTGAGAGACAAGGACAACCCACTTTGTTACACATTCATGCCTATACCAACAAAGTGTGTCTCGTTTCTTTGATAATTTATTCGAGTTGCTAGCCAGACTAATAAACACGAAACACGTACGACGTCGAGCTGCCAAGCTTCCACTGTGCCACCTTGATCGTGCTGGAAGCGCTCTTCTTCTTCCGTGTGCCTGCTGGCATCGAGTTCCCCGTGCTCGAGATGCTGTCCCTGTCGGGCTGCATGGTCGACCTGAATGCACTACTCCTCCACTGCATGGTCCACTCCGCGTCGCTGCACGAGCTTGTCGTGGAGAATAAATGGATGCGCAATGTCGACATTGTCGCCCCCTCGCTTAAGCAACTGACGATGTCCATGGTCTCTTACATTAATAAGACCATCTCCGTCATGGCACCAATGATGGAGAAGGTTTCGCGGCAGTGCTTGTATGTCAGGGTGCGTGGTAAAGGTGGTTTTGGTCTTTGGTGCCTCGGTAAGTTGCGGCTACAAACGGCTGAGAGACAAGGACAACCCGCTTTGTTACACATTCATGCCTATACCAACAAAGTGTGTCTCCTTTCTTTCATAATTTATTCGAGTTGCTAGCCAGAATAATCAACACGAAACACGTACGACGTCGAGCTGCCAAGCTTCCACCGTGCCACCTCGATCATGCTGGAAGCGCACTTCTTCTTCCGTGTGCCTGCTGGCGTCGAGTTCCCCGTGCTCGAGACGCTGTCCCTGTCGGGCTGCATGGTCGACCTGAATGCACTGCTCCTCCACTGCATGGTCCACTCCGCGTCGCTGCACGAGCTTGTCGTGGAGAATAAATGGATGCCCAATGTCGACATTGTCGCCCCCTCGCTTAAGCAACTGACGATGTCCATGGTCTCTTACATTGATAAGAACATCTCCGTCATGGCACCAATGATGGAGAAGGTTTCATGGCAGTGCTTGTATGTCAGGGTGCGTGGTAAAGCTGGTTTTGGTCTTTGGTGCCTCGGTAAGTTGCGGATACAAACGGCTGAGAGACAAGGACAGACCACTTTGTTACACATTCATGCCTATACCAACAAAGTGCGTCTCGTTTCTTTGATAATTTATTCGAGTTGCTAGCCAGACTAATCAACACAAAACACGTACGACGTCGAGCTGCCAAGCTTCCACCGTGCCACCTCGATCATGCTGGAAGCGCTCTTCTTCTTCCGTGTGCCTGCTGGCGTCGAGTTCCCCGTGCTCGAGACACTATCCCTGTCGGGTTGCATGGTCGACCTGAATGCACTGCTCCTCCACTGCATGGTCCACTCCGCGTCGCTGCACGAGCTTGTCGTGGAGAATAAATGGATGCGCAATGTCGACATTGTCGCCCCCTCGCTTAAGCAACTGACAATGTCCATGGTCTCTTACATTGATAAGACCATCCCCGTCATGGAACCAAGGATGGAGCAGGTTTCGTGGCAGTGCTTGTATGTCAGGGTGCATGGTAAAGCTGATTTTGGTGTTTGGTGCCTCGGTATGTTGCGGCTACAAACGGCTGAGAGACAAGGACAACCCACTTTGTTACACATTCATGCCTATACCAACAAAGTGTGTCTCCTTTCTCTCATAATTTATTCGAGTTGCTAGCCAGACTAATCAACACGAAACACGTACGACGTCGAGCTGCCAAGCTTCCACCGTGCCACCTCAATCGTGCTGGAAGCGCTCTTCTTCTTCCGTGTGCCTGCTGGCGTCGAGTTCCCCGTGCTCGAGATGCTGTCCCTGTCGGGCTGCATGGTCGACCTGAATGCACTGCTCCTCCACTGCATGGTCCTCTCCACGTCGCTGCACGAGCTTGTCGTGGAGAATAAATGGATGCGCAATGTCGACATTGTCGCCCCCTCACTTAAGCAACTGACGATGTCCATGGTCTCTTACATTGATAAGAACATCTCCGTCATGGCACCAATGATGCAGAAGGTTTCATGGCAGTGCTTGTATGTTAGGGTGCGTGGTAAAGCTGGTTTTGGTCTTTGGTGCCTCGGTAAGTTGCGGCTACAAACGGCTGAGAGACAAGGACAGCCCACTTTGTTACACATTCATGCCTATACCAACAAAGTGTGTCTCGTTTCTTTGATAATTTATTCGAGTTGCTAGCCAGACTAATCAACACGAAACACGTACGACGTCGAGCTGCCAAGCTTCCACCGTGCCACCTCGATCGTGCTGGAAGCGCTCTTCTTCTTCCGTGTGCCTGCTGGCGTCGAGTTCCCCGTGCTCGAGACGCTGTCTCTATCGGGCTGCATGGTCGACCTGAATGCACTGCTCCCCCACTACATGGTCCACTCCGCGTCGCTACATGAGCTTGTCGTGCAGAATAAATGGATGCGCAATGTCAACATTGTCGCCCCCTCGCTTAAGCAACTGACGATGTCCATGGTCTCTTACATTGATAAGAACATCTCCGTCATGGCACCAATGATGGTGAAGGTTTCGCGGCAGTGCTTGTATGTCAGGGTACGTGGTAAAGCTGGTTTTGGTCTTTGGTGCCTCGGTAAGTTGCGGCTACAAAAGGCTGAGAGACAAGGACAACCCACTTCGTTACACATTCATGCCTATACCAACAAAGTGTGTCTCCTTTCTTTTATAATTTATTCGAGTTGCTAGCCAGACTAATCAACACGAAACACGTACGACGTCGAGCTGCCAAGCTTCCACCGTGCCACCTCGATCGTGCTGGAAGCGCTCTTCTTCTTCCGTGTGCCTGCTGGCGTCGAGTTCCCCGTGCTCGAGACGCTGTCTCTGTCGGGCTGCATGGTCGACCTGAATGCACTGCTCCCCCACTGCATGGTCCACTCCGCGTCGCTACATGAGCTTGTCGTGCAGAATAAATGGATGCGCAATGTCAACATTGTCGCCCCCTCGCTTAAGCAACTGACGATGTCCATGGTCTCTTACATTGATAAGAACATCTCCGTCATGGCACCAATGATGGTGAAGGTTTCGCGGCAGTGCTTGTATGTCAGGGTACGTGGTAAAGTTGGTTTTGGTCTTTGGTGCCTCGGTAAGTTGCGGCTACAAAAGGCTGAGAGACAAGGACAGCCCACTTCGTTACACATTCATGCCTATACCAACAAAGTGTGTCTCCTTTCTTTTATAATTTATTCGAGTTGCTAGCCAGACTAATTAACACGAAACACGTACGACGTCGAGCTGCCAAGCTTCCACCGTGCCACCTCGATCGTGCTGGAAGCGCTCTTCTTCTTCCGTGTGCCTGCTGGCGTCGAGTTCCCCGTGCTCGAGACGCTGTCCCTGTCGGGCTGCATGGTCGACCTGAATGCACTGCTCCCCCACTGCATGGTCCACTCCGCGTCGCTGCACGAGCTTGTCGTGGAGAATAAATGGATGCGCAATGTTGACATTGTCGCCCACTCGCTTAAGCAACTGACGATGTCCATGGTCTCTTACATTGATAAGAACATCTCCTTCATGGCACCAATGATGGACAAGGTTTCGTGGTAGTGCTTGTATGTCAGGGTGCATGGTAAAGCTGGTTTTGGTCTTTGGTGCCTCGGTAAGTTGCGGCTACAAACGGCTGAGAGACAAGGACAGCCCACTTTGTTACACATTCATGCCTATACCGACAAAGTGTGTCTTTTTCTTTCATAATTTATTCGAGTTGCTAGCCAGACTAATCAACACGAAACACGTACGACGTCGAGCTGCCAAGTTTCCATCGTGCCACCTCGATCGTGTTGGAAGCGCTCTTCTTCTTCCATGTGCCTGCTGGTGTCAAGTTCCCCGTGCTTGAGACGTTGTCCCTGTCGGGCTGCATGGTCGACCTGAATGCACTGCTCCCCACTGCATGGTCCACTCCGCGTCGCTGCACGAGCTTGTCGTGGAGAATAAATGGATGCGCAATGTCGACATTGTCGCCCCCTCGCTTAAGCAACTGACGATGTCCATGGTCTCTTACATTGATAAGAGCATCTCCGTCATGGCACCAATGATGGAGAAGGTTTCGTGGCAGTGCTTTTATGTCAGGGTGCATGGTAAAGCTAGTTTTGGTCTTTGGTGCCTCGGTAAGTTGCGGCTACAAACGGCTGAGAGACAAGGACAGCCCACTTTGTTACACATTCATGCCTATACCAACAAAGTGTGTCTCCTTTCTTTTATAATTTATTCGAGTTGCTAGCCAGACTAATCAAGACGAAACACGTACGACGTCGAGCTGCCAAGCTTCCACCGTGCCACCTCGATCATGCTGGAAGCGCTCTTCTTCTTCCGTGTGCCTGCTGGCGTCGAGTTCCCCGTGCTCGAGACGCTGTCCCTGTCGGGCTGCATGGTCGAACTGAATGCACTGCTCCCCCAACATTGTCGCCCCCTCGCTTAAGCAACTGACGATGTCCATGGTCTCTTACATTGATAAGAATATCTCCGTCATGGCACCAATGACGGAGAAGGTTTCATGGCAGTGCTTGTATGTCAGGGTGCGTGGTAAAGCTGGTTTTGGTCTTTGGTGCCTCGGTATGTTGCGGCTACAAATGGCTGAGAGACAAGGACAGCCCACTTTGTTACACATTCATGCCTATACCAACAAAGTGTGTCTCCTTTCTTTCATAATTTATTCGAGTTGCTAGCCAGACTAATCAACACGAAACACGTACGACGTCGAGCTGCCAAGCTTCCACCGTGCCACCTCGATCGTGCTGGAAGCGCTCTTCTTCTTCTGTGTGCCTGCTGGCGTTGAGTTCCCCGTGCTCGAGACGCTGTCCCTGTCGGGCTGCATGGTCGACCTGAATGCACTGCTCCTCCACTGCATGGTCCACTCCGCGTCGCTGCACGAGCTTGTTGTGGAGAATAAATGGATGCGCAATGTCGACATTGTCGCCCCCTCGCTTAAGCAACTGACGATGTCCATGGTCTCTTACATTGATAAGAACATCTCCGTCATGGCACCAATGATGGAGAAGGTTTCATGGCAGTGCTTGTATGTCAGGGTGCGTGGTAAAGCTGGTTTTGGTCTTTGGTGCCTCGGTAAGTTGCGGCTACAAACGGCTGAGAGACAAGGACAGACCACTTTGTTACACATTCATGCCTATACCAACAAAGTGTGTCTCGTTTCTTTGATAATTTATTCGAGTTGCTAGCCAGACTAATCAACACGAAACACGTACGACGTCGAGCTGCCAAGCTTCCACCATGCCACCTCGATCGTGCTGGAAGCGCTCTTCTTCTTCTGTGTGCCTGCTAGCGTCGAGTTCCCCGTGCTCGAGACGCTGTCCCTGTCGGGCTGCATGGTCGACCTGAATGCACTGCTCCTCCACTGCATGGTCCACTCCGCGTCGCTGCACGAGCTTGTTGTGGAGAATAAATGGATGCGCATTGTCGACATTGTCGCCCCCTCGCTTAAGCAACTGACGATGTCAATGGCCTCTTACATTGATAAGAACAGCTCCATCATGGCACCAATGATGGAGAAGGTTTCATGGCAGTGCTTGTATGTCAGGGTGCGTGGTAAAGCTGGTTTTGGTCTTTGGTGCCTCGGTATGTTGCGGCTTGAAACGGCTGAGAGACAAGGACAGCCCACTTTGTTACACATTCATGCCGATACCAACAAAGTGTGTCTCCTTTCTTTGATAATTTATTCGAGTTGCTAGCCAGACTAATCAACACGAAACACGTACGACGTCGAGCTGCCAAGCTTCCACCGTGCCACCTCGATCGTGCTGGAAGCGCTCTTCTTCTTCTGTGTGCCTGCTGGCGTTGAGTTCCCCGTGCTCGAGACGTTGTCCCTGTCGGGCTGCATGGTCGACCTGAATACACTGCTCCTCCACTGCATGGTCCACTCCGCGTCGCTGCACGAGCTTGTTGTGGAGAATAAATGGATGCGCAATGTCGACATTGTCGCCCGCTCGCTTAAGCAACTGACGATGTCCATGGTCTCTTACATTGATAAGAACATCTCCGTCATGGCACCAATGATGGAGAAGGTTTCATGGCAGTGCTTGTATGTCAGGGTGCGTGGTAAAGCTGGTTTTGGTCTTTGGTGCCTCGGTAAGTTGCGGCTACAAACGGCTGAGAGACAAGGACAGACCACTTTGTTACACATTCATGCCTATACCAACAAAGTGTGTCTCGTTTCTTTGATAATTTATTCGAGTTGCTAGCCAGACTAATCAACACGAAACACGTATGACGTCGAGCTGCCAAGCTTCCACCGTGCCACCTCGATCATGCTGGAAGCGCTCTTCTTCTTCCGTGTGCCTGCTAGCATCGAGTTCCCCATGCTCGAGACGCTGTCCCTGTCGGGCTGCATGGTCGACCTGAATGCACTGCTCCTCCACTGCATGGTCCACTCCGCGTCGCTGCACGAGCTTGTCATGGAGAATAAATGGATGCGCATTGTCGACATTGTCGCCCCCTCGCTTAAGCAACTGACGATGTCAATGGCCTCTTACATTGATAAGAACAGCTCCATCATGGCACCAATGATGGAGAAGGTTTCATGGCAGTGCTTGTATGTCAGGGTGCGTGGTAAAGCTGGTTTTGGTCTTTGGTGCCTCGGTAAGTTGCGGCTTGAAACGGCTGAGAGACAAGGACAGCCCACTTTGTTACACATTCATGCCTATACCAACAAAGTGTGTCTCGTTTCTTTGATAATTTATTCGAGTTGCTAGCCAGACTAATCAACACGAAACACGTACGACGTCGAGCTGCCAAGCTTCCACCGTGCCACCTCGATCGTGCTGGAAGCGCTCTTCTTCTTCCGTGTGCCTGCTGGCGTCGAGTTCCCCGTGCTCGAGACGCTGTCCCTGTCGGGCTGCATGGTCGACCTGAATGCACTGCTCCTCCACTGTATGGTCCACTCCGCGTCGCTGCACGAGCTTGTCGTGGAGAATAAATGGATGCGCAATGTCGACATTGTCGCCCCCTCGCTTAAGCAACTGACGATGTCCATGGTCTCTTACATTGATAAGAACATCTCCGTCATGGCACCAATGATGGAGAAGGTTTCATGGCAGTGCTTGTATGTCAGGGAGCGTGGTAAAGCTGGTTTTGGTCTTTGGTGCCTCGGTATGTTGCGGCTACAAACGGCTGAGAGACAAGGACAGACCACTTTGTTACACATTCATGCCTATACCAACAAAGTGTGTCTCGTTTCTTTGATAATTTATTCGAGTTGCTAGCCAGACTAATCAACACGAAACACGTACGACGTCGAGCTGCCAAGCTTCCACCGTGCCACCTCGATCGTGCTGGAAGCGCTCTTCTTCTTCTGTGTGCCTGCTAGCGTCGAGTTCCCCGTGCTCGAGACCCTGGCCCTGTCGGGCTGCATGGTCGACCTGAATGCACTGCTCCTCCACTGCATGGTCCACTCCGCGTCGCTGCACGAGCTTGTCATGGAGAATAAATGGATGCGCATTGTCGACATTGTCGCCCCCTCGCTTAAGCAACTGACGATGTCCATGGCCTCTTACATTGATAAGAACAGCTCCATCATGGCACCAATGATGGAGAAGGTTTCATGGCAGTGCTTGTATGTCAGGGTGCGTGATAAAGCTGGTTTTGGTCTTTGGTGCCTCGGTATGTTGCGGCTTGAAACGGCTGAGAGACAAGGACAGCCCACTTTGTTACACATTCATGCCTATACCAACAAAGTGTGTCTCCTTTCTTTGATAATTTATTCGAGTTGCTAGCCAGACTAATCAACACGAAACACGTACGACGTCGAGCTGCCAAGCTTCCACCGTGCCACCTCGATCGTGCTGGAAGCGCTCTTCTTCTTCTGTGTGCCTGCTGGCGTTGAGTTCCCCGTGCTCGAGACGCTGTCCCTGTCGGGCTGCATGGTCGACCTGAATGCACTGCTCCTCCACTGCATGGTCCACTCCGCGTCGCTGCACGAGCTTGTTGTGGAGAATAAATGGATGCGCAATGTCGACATTGTCGCCCCCTCGCTTAAGCAACTGACGATGTCCATGGTCTCTTACATTGATAAGAACATCTCCGTCATGGCACCAATGATGGAGAAGGTTTCATGGCAGTGCTTGTATGTCAGGGTGCGTGGTAAAGCTGGTTTTGGTCTTTGGTGCCTCGGTAAGTTGCGGCTACAAACGGCTGAGAGACAAGGACAGACCACTTTGTTACACATTCATGCCTATACCAACAAAGTGTGTCTCGTTTCTTTGATAATTTATTCGAGTTGCTAGCCAGACTAATCAACACGAAACACGTACGACGTCGAGCTGCCAAGCTTCCACCGTGCCACCTCGATCGTGCTGGAAGCGCTCTTCTTCTTCCGTGTGCCTGCTAGCGTCGAGTTCCCCATGCTCGAGACGCTGTCCCTGTCGGGCTGCATGGTCGACCTGAATGCACTGCTCCTCCACTGCATGGTCCACTCCGCGTCGCTGCACGAGCTTGTCATGGAGAATAAATGGATGCGCATTGTCGACATTGTCGCCCCCTCGCTTAAGCAACTGACGATGTCAATGGCCTCTTACATTGATAAGAACAGCTCCATCATGGCACCAATGATGGAGAAGGTTTCATGGCAGTGCTTGTATGTCAGGGTGCGTGGTAAAGCTGGTTTTGGTCTTTGGTGCCTCGGTAAGTTGCGGCTTGAAATGGCTGAGAGACAAGGACAGCCCACTTTGTTACACATTCATGCCTATACCAACAAAGTGTGTCTCGTTTCTTTGATAATTTATTCGAGTTGCTAGCCAGACTAATCAACACGAAACACGTACGACGTCGAGCTGCCAAGCTTCCACCGTGCCACCTCGATCGTGCTGGAAGCGCTCTTCTTCTTCCGTGTGCCTGCTGGCGTCGAGTTCCCCGTGCTCGAGACGCTGTCCCTGTCGGGCTGCATGGTCGACCTAAATGCACTGCTCCTCCACTGCATGGTCCACTCCGCGTCGCTGCACGAGCTTGTCGTGGAGAATAAATGGATGCGCAATGTCGACATTGTCGCCCCCTCGCTTAAGCAACTGACGATGTCCATGGTCTCTTACATTGATAAGAACATCTCCGTCATGGCACCAATGATGGAGAAGGTTTCATGGCAGTGCTTGTATGTCAGGGAGCGTGGTAAAGCTGGTTTTGGTCTTTGGTGCCTCGGTATGTTGCGGCTACAAACGGCTGAGAGACAAGGACAGACCACTTTGTTACACATTCATGCCTATACCAACAAAGTGTGTCTCGTTTCTTTGATAATTTATTCGAGTTGCTAGCCAGACTAATCAACACGAAACACGTACGACGTCGAGCTGCCAAGCTTCCACCGTGCCACCTCGATCGTGCTGGAAGCGCTCTTCTTCTTCTGTGTGCCTGCTAGCGTCGAGTTCCCCGTGCTCGAGACCCTGGCCCTGTCGGGCTGCATGGTCGACCTGAATGCACTGCTCCTCCACTGCATGGTCCACTCCGCGTCGCTGCACGAGCTTGTCATGGAGAATAAATGGATGCGCATTGTCGACATTGTCGCCCCCTCGCTTAAGCAACTGACGATGTCCATGGCCTCTTAAATTGATAAGAACAGCTCCGTCATGGCACCAATGATGGAGAAGGTTTCATGGCAGTGCTTGTATGTCAGGGTGCGTGGTAAATCTGGTTTTGGTATTTGGTGCCTCGGTAAGTTGCGGCTTCAAACGGCTAAGAGACAAGGACAGCCCACTTTGTTACACATTCATGCCTATACCAACAAAGTGTGTCTTGTTTCTTTGATAATTTATTCGAGTTGCTAGCCAGACTAATCAACACGAAACACGTACGACGTCGAGCTGCCAAGCTTCCACCGTGTCACCTCGATCGTGCTGGAAGCGCTCTTCTTCTTCCGTGTGCCTGCTGGCGTCGAGTTCCCCGTGCTCGAGACGCTGTCCCTGTCGGGCTGCATGGTCGACCTGAATGCACTGCTCCTCCACTGCATGGTCCACTCCGCGTCGCTGCACGAGCTTGTCATGGAGAATAAATGGATGCGCATTGTCGACATTGTCGCCCCCTCGCTTAAGCAACTGACAATGTCCATGGCCTCTTACATTGATAAGAACAGCTCCGTCATGGCACCAATAATGGAGAAGGTTTCATGGCAGTGCTTGTATGTCAGGGTGCGTGGTAAAGCTGGTTTTGGTCTTTGGTGCCTCGGTAAGTTGCGGCTTCAAACGACTAAGAGACAAGGACAGCCCACTTTGTTACACATTCATGCCTATACCAACAAAGTGTGTCTCGTTTCTTTGATAATTTATTCGAGTTGCTAGCCAGACTAATCAACACGAAACACGTACGACGTCGAGCTGCCAAGCTTCCACCGTGCCACCTCGATCGTGCTGGAAGCGCTCTTCTTCTTCCGTGTGCCTGCTGGCGTCGAGTTCCCCGTGCTCGAGACGCTGTCCCTGTCGGGCTGCATGGTCGACCTGAATGCACTGCTCCTCCACTGCATGGTCCACTCCGCGTCGCTGCACAAGCTTGTCGTGGAGAATAAATGGATGCGCAATGTCGACATTGTCGCCCCCTCGCTTAAGCAACTGACGATGTCCATGGTCTCTTACATTGATAAGACCATCTCCGTCATGGCACCAATGATGGAGAAGGTTTCGTGGCAGTGCTTGTATGTCAGGGTGCATGGTAAAGCTGGTTTTGGTCTTTGGTGCCTCGGTAAGTAGCGGCTACAAACGGCTGAGAGACAAGGACAACCCACTTTGTTACACATTCATGCCTATACCAACAAAGTGTGTCTCCTTTCTTTCATAATTTATTCGAGTTGCTAGCCAGAATAATCAACACGAAACACGTACGACGTCGAGCTGCCAAGCTTCCACTGTGCCACCTCGATCGTGCTGGAAGCGCTCTTCTTCTTCCGTGTGCCTGCTGGCGTCGAGTTCCCCGTGCTCGAGACGCTGTCCCTGTCGGGCTGCATGGTCGACCTGAATGCACTGCTCCTCCACTGCATGGTCCACTCCGCGTCGCTGCACAAGCTTGTCGTGGAGAATAAATGGATGCGCAATGTCGACATTGTCGCCCCCTCGCTTAAGCAACTGACGATGTCCATGGTCTCTTACATTGATAAGACCATCTCCGTCATGGCACCTATGATGGAGAAGGTTTCGTGGCAGTGCTTGTATGTCAGGGTGCATGGTAAAGCTGGTTTTGGTCTTTGGTGCCTCGGTAAGTAGCGGCTACAAACGGCTGAGAGACAAGGACAACCCACTTTGTTACACATTCATGCCTATACCAACAAAGTGTGTCTCCTTTCTTTCCTAATTTATTAGAGTTGCTAGCCAGACTAATCAACATGAAACACGTACGACGTGGAGCTGCCAAGCTTCCACCGTGCCACCTCGATCGTGCTGGAAGCACTCTTCTTCTTCCGTGTGCCTGCTGGCGTCGAGTTCCCCGTGCTCGAGACGCTGTCCCTGTCGGGCTGCATGGTCGAGCTGAATGCACTGCTCCTCCACTGCATGGTCCACTCCGCATCGCTGCACGAGCTTGTCGTGGAGAATAAATGGATGCGCAATGTCGACATTGTCGCCCCCTCGCTTAAGCAACTGACGATGTCCATGGTCTCTTACATTGACAAGAACATCTCCGTCATGGCACCAATGATGGAGAAGGTTTCGTGGCAGTGCTTGTATGTCAGGGTGCGTGGTAAAGCTGGTTTTGGTCTTTGGTGCCTCGGTAAGTTGCGGCTACAAAAGGCTGAGAGACAAGGACAGCCCACTTTGTTACACATTCATGCCTATACCAACAAAGTGTGTCTCGTTTCTTTGATAATTTATTCGAGTTGCTAGCCAGACTAATAAACACGAAACACGTACGATGTCGAGCTACCAAGCTTCCACCGTGCCACCTCGATCGTGCTGGAAGCGCTCTTCTTCTTTCGTGTGCCTACTGGCGTCGAGTTCCCCGTGCTCGAGACGCTGTCCCTGTCGGGCTGCATGGTCGACCTGAATGCACTGCTCCTCCACTACAATGTCCACTCCGCGTCGCTGCACGAGCTTGTCGTGGAGAATAAATGGATGCGCAATGTCGACATTGTCGCCCCCTCGCTTAAGCAACTGATGATGTCCATGGTCTCTTACATTGATAAGACCATCTCCGTCATGGCACCAATGATGGAGAAGATTTCGCGGCAGTGCTTGTATGTCAGGGTGTGTGGTAAAGCTGGTTTTGGTCTTTGGTGCCTCGGTAAGTTGCGGCTACAAACGGCTGAGAGACAAGGACAACCCACTTTGTTACACATTCATGCCTATACCAACACAGTGTGTCTCCTTTCTTTCATAATTTATTCGAGTTGCTAGCCAGAATAATCAACATGAAACACGTACGGCGTCGAGCTGCCAAGCTTCCACCGTGCCACCTCGATCATGCTGGAAGCGCTCTTCTTCTTCCGTATGCCTGCTGGCGTTGAGTTCCTCGTGCTCGAGACGCTGTCCCTGTCGGGCTGCATGGTCGACCTGAATGCACTGCTCCTCCACTGCATGGTCCACTCCGCGTCGCTGCACGAGCTTGTCGCGGAGAATAAATGGATGCACAATGTCGACATTGTCGCCCCCTCGCTTAAGCAACTGATGATGTCCATGGTCTCTTACATTGATAAGAACATCTCCGCCATGGCACCAATGATGGAGAAGGTTTCATGGCAGTGCTTGTATGTCAGGGTGCGTGGTAAAGCTGGTTTTGGTCTTTGGTGCCTCGGTAAGTTGCGACTACAAATGGCTGAGAGACAAGGACAGACCACTTTGTTATACATTCATGCCTATAACAACAAAGTGTGTCTCGTTTCTTTGATAATTTATTCGAGTTGCTAGCCAGACTAATCAACACGAAACACGTACGACGTTGAGCTGCCAAGCTTCCACCGTGCCACCTCGATCGTGCTGGAAGCGCTCTTCTTCTTCCGTGTGCCTGCTGGCATCGAGTTCCCCGTGCTCGAGACGCTGTCCCTGTCGGGCTGCATGGTCGACCTGAATGCACTGCTCCTCCACTGCATGGTCCACTCCGCGTCGCTGCACGAGCTTGTCGTGGAGAATAAATGGATGCGCAATGTCGACATTGTCGCCCCCTCGCTTAAGCAACTGACGATGTCCATGGTTTCTTACATTGATAAGACCATCTCCGTCATGGCACCAATGATGGAGAAGGTTTCATGGCAGTGCTTGTATGTCAGGGTGCGTAGTAAAGCTGGTTTTGGTCTTTGGTGCCTCGGTAAGTTGCGGCTACAAACGGCTGAGAGACAAGGACAACCCACTTTGTTACACATTCATGCCTATACCAACAAAGTGTGTCTCCTTTCTTTCATAATTTATTCGAGTTGCTAGCCAGACTAATCAACACGAAACACGTACGATGTCGAGCTGCCAAGCTTCCACCGTGCCACCTCGATCGTGCTGGAAGCGCTCTTCTTCTTCCGTGTGCCAGCTGGCGTTGAGTTCCCCGTGCTCGAGACGCTGTCCCTGTCGGGCTGCATGGTCGACCTGAATGCACTGCTCCTCGACTGCATGGTCCACTCCGCATCGCCGCACGAGCTTGTCGTGGAGAATAAATGGATGCGCAATGTCGACATTGTCGCCCCCTCTCTTAAGCAACTGACGATGTCCATGGTCTCTTACATTGATAAGAACATCTCCGTCATGGCACCAATGATGGAGAAGGTTTCATGGCAGTGCTTGTATGTCAGGGTGCGTGGTAAAGCTGGTTTTGGTCTTTGGTGCCTCGGTAAGTTGCGGCTACAAACGGCTGAGAGACAAGGACAGCCCACTTTGTTACACATTCATGCCTATACCAACAAAGTGTGTCTCTCTTCTTTGATAAATTATTCGAGTTGCTAGCCAGACTAATAAACACGAAACACGTACGATGTCGAGCTGCCAAGCTTCCACCGTGCCACCTCGATCGTGCTGGAAGCGCTCTTCTTCTTCCGTGTGCCTGCTGGCGTCGAGTTCCCCGTGCTCGAGACACTGTCCCTGTCGGGCTGCATGGTCGACCTGAATGCACTGCTCCTCCACTGCATGGTCCACTGCGCGTCGCTGCACGAGCTTGTCGTGGAGAATAAATGGATGCGCAATGTCGACATTGTCGCCCCCTCGCTTAAGCAACTGATGATGTCCATGGTCTCTTACATTGATAAGACCATCTCCGTCATGGCACCAATGATGGAGAAGGTTTCGCGGCAGTGCTTGTATGTCAGGGTGCGTGGTAAAGCTGGTTTTGGTCTTTGGTGCCTCGGTAAGTTGCGGATACAAACGGCTGAGAGACAAGGACAACCCACTTTGTTACACATTCATGCCTATACCAACAAAGTGTGTCTCCTTTCTTTCATAATTTATTCGAGTTGCTAGCCAGAATAATCAACACGAAACACGTACGACGTCGAGCTGCCAAGCTTCCACCGTGCCACCTCGATCATGCTGGAAGCGCTCTTCTTCTTCCGTGTGCCTGCTGGCGTTGAGTTCCCCGTGCTCGAGACGCTGTCCCTGTCGGGCTGCATGGTCGACCTGAATGCACTGCTCCTCCACTGCATGGTCCACTCCGCGTCGCTGCACGAGCTTGTCGTGGAGAATAAATGGATGCGCAATGTCAACATTGTCGCCCCCTCGCTTAAGCAACTGACGATGTCCATGGTCTCTTACATTGATAAGACCATCTCCGTCATGGCACCAATGATGGAGAAGGTTTCATGGCAGTGCTTGTATGTCAGGGTGCGTGGTAAAGCTGGTTTTGGTCTTTGGTGCCTCGGTAAGTTGCGGCTACAAACGGCTGAGAGACAAGGACAGCCCACTTTGTTACACATTCATGCCTATACCAACAAAGTGTGTCTCGTTTCTTTGATAATTTATTCGAGTTGCTAGCCAGACTAATAAACACGAAACACGTACGACGTCGAGCTGCCAAGCTTCCACCATGCCACCTCGATCGTGCTGGAAGCGCTCTTCTTCTTCCGTGTGCCTCCTGGCGTCGAGTTCCCCGTGCTCGAGACGCTGTCCCTGTCGGGCTGCATGGTCGACCTGAATGCACTGCTCCTCCACTGCATGGTCCACTCCGCGTCGCTGCACGAGCTTGTCGTGGAGAATAAATGGATGTGCAATGTCGACATTGTCGCCCCCTCGCTTAAGCAACTGATGATGTCCATGGTCTCTTACATTGATAAGACCATCTCCGTCATGGCACCAATGATGGAGAAGGTTTCGCGGCAGTGCTTGTATGTCAGGGTGCGTGGTAAAGCTGGTTTTGGTCTTTGGTGCCTCGGTAAGTTGCGGCTACAAACGGCTGAGAGACAAGGACAACCCACTTTGTTACACATTCATGCCTATACCAACAAAGTGTGTCTCCTTTCTTTCATAATTTATTCGAGTTGCTAACCAGAATAATCAACATGAAACACGTACGACGTCGAGCTGCCAAGCTTCCACCATGCCACCTCGATCGTGCTGGAAGCGCTCTTCTTCTTCCGTGTGTCTGCTGGCATCGAGTTCCCCGTGCTCGAGACGCTGTCCCTGTCGGGCTGCATGGTCGACCTGAATGCACTGCTCCTCCACTGCATGGTCCACTCCGCGTCGCTACACGAGCTTGTCGTGGAGAATAAATGGATGTGCAATGTCGACATTGTCGCCCCCTCGCTTAAGCAACTGATGATGTCCATGGTCTCTTACATTGATAAGACCATCTCCGTCATGGCACCAACGATGGAGAAGGTTTCGCGGCAGTGCTTGTATGTCAGGGTGCGTGGTAAAGCTGGTTTTGGTCTTTGGTGCCTCGGTAAGTTGCGGCTACAAACGGCTGAGAGACAAGGACAACCCACTTTGTTACACATTCATGCCTATACCAACAAAGTGTGTCTCCTTTCTTTCATAATTTATTCGAGTTGCTA
>NC_057812.1:709925475-709933407 GCF_018294505.1 Triticum aestivum | reverse complement strand
ATGGTCCACTCCGCGTCGCTGCACGAGCTTGTCGTGGAGAATAAATGGATGCGCAATGTCGACATTGTCGCCCCCTCGCTTAAGCAACTGACGATGTCCATGGTCTCTTACATTGATAAGAACATCTCCGTCATGGCACCAATGATGGAGAAGGTTTCATGGCAGTGCTTGTATGTCAGGGAGCGTGGTAAAGCTGGTTTTGGTCTTTGGTGCCTCGGTATGTTGCGGCTACAAACGGCTGAGAGACAAGGACAGACCACTTTGTTACACATTCATGCCTATACCAACAAAGTGTGTCTCGTTTCTTTGATAATTTATTCGAGTTGCTAGCCAGACTAATCAACACGAAACACGTACGACGTCGAGCTGCCAAGCTTCCACCGTGCCACCTCGATCGTGCTGGAAGCGCTCTTCTTCTTCTGTGTGCCTGCTAGCGTCGAGTTCCCCGTGCTCGAGACCCTGGCCCTGTCGGGCTGCATGGTCGACCTGAATGCACTGCTCCTCCACTGCATGGTCCACTCCGCGTCGTTGCACGAGCTTGTCATGGAGAATAAATGGATGCGCATTGTCGACATTGTCGCCCCCTCGCTTAAGCAACTGACGATGTCCATGGCCTCTTAAATTGATAAGAACAGCTCCGTCATGGCACCAATGATGGAGAAGGTTTCATGGCAGTGCTTGTATGTCAGGGTGCATGGTAAATCTGGTTTTGGTCTTTGGTGCCTCGGTAAGTTGCGGCTTCAAACGGCTAAGAGACAAGGACAGCCCACTTTGTTACACATTCATGCCTATACCAACAAAGTGTGTCTCGTTTCTTTGATAATTTATTCGAGTTGCTAGCCAGACTAATCAACACGAAACACGTACGACGTCGAGCTGCCAAGCTTCCACCGTGTCACCTCGATCGTGCTGGAAGCGCTCTTCTTCTTCCGTGTGCCTGCTGGCGTCGAGTTCCCCGTGCTCGAGACGCTGTCCCTGTCGGGCTGCATGGTCGACCTGAATGCACTGCTCCTCCACTGCATGGTCCAGTCCGCGTCGCTGCACGAGCTTGTCATGGAGAATAAATGGATGCGCATTGTCGACATTGTCGCCCCCTCGCTTAAGCAACTGACAATGTCCATGGCCTCTTACATTGATAAGAACAGCTCCGTCATGGCACCAATAATGGAGAAGGTTTCATGGCAGTGCTTGTATGTCAGGGTGCGTGGTAAAGCTGGTTTTGGTCTTTGGTGCCTCGGTAAGTTGCGGCTTCAAACGACTAAGAGACAAGGACAGCCCACTTTGTTACACATTCATGCCTATACCAACAAAGTGTGTCTCGTTTCTTTGATAATTTATTCGAGTTGCTAGCCAGACTAATCAACACGAAACACGTACGACGTCGAGCTGCCAAGCTTCCACCGTGCCACCTCGATCGTGCTGGAAGCGCTCTTCTTCTTCCGTGTGCCTGCTGGCGTCGAGTTCCCCGTGCTCGAGACGCTGTCCCTGTCGGGCTGCATGGTCGACCTGAATGCACTGCTCCTCCACTGCATGGTCCACTCCGCGTCGCTGCACAAGCTTGTCGTGGAGAATAAATGGATGCGCAATGTCGACATTGTCGCCCCCTCGCTTAAGCAACTGACGATGTCCATGGTCTCTTACATTGATAAGACCATCTCCGTCATGGCACCAATGATGGAGAAGGTTTCGTGGCAGTGCTTGTATGTCAGGGTGCATGGTAAAGCTGGTTTTGGTCTTTGGTGCCTCGGTAAGTAGCGGCTACAAACGGCTGAGAGACAAGGACAACCCACTTTGTTACACATTCATGCCTATACCAACAAAGTGTGTCTCCTTTCTTTCATAATTTATTCGAGTTGCTAGCCAGAATAATCAACACGAAACACGTACGACGTCGAGCTGCCAAGCTTCCACTGTGCCACCTCGATCGTGCTGGAAGCGCTCTTCTTCTTCCGTGTGCCTGCTGGCGTCGAGTTCCCCGTGCTCGAGACGCTGTCCCTGTCGGGCTGCATGGTCGACCTGAATGCACTGCTCCTCCACTGCATGGTCCACTCCGCGTCGCTGCACAAGCTTGTCGTGGAGAATAAATGGATGCGCAATGTCGACATTGTCGCCCCCTCGCTTAAGCAACTGACGATGTCCATGGTCTCTTACATTGATAAGACCATCTCCGTCATGGCACCTATGATGGAGAAGGTTTCGTGGCAGTGCTTGTATGTCAGGGTGCATGGTAAAGCTGGTTTTGGTCTTTGGTGCCTCGGTAAGTAGCGGCTACAAACGGCTGAGAGACAAGGACAACCCACTTTGTTACACATTCATGCCTATACCAACAAAGTGTGTCTCCTTTCTTTCCTAATTTATTAGAGTTGCTAGCCAGACTAATCAACATGAAACACGTACGACGTGGAGCTGCCAAGCTTCCACCGTGCCACCTCGATCGTGCTGGAAGCACTCTTCTTCTTCCGTGTGCCTGCTGGCGTCGAGTTCCCCGTGCTCGAGACGCTGTCCCTGTCGGGCTGCATGGTCGAGCTGAATGCACTGCTCCTCCACTGCATGGTCCACTCCGCATCGCTGCACGAGCTTGTCGTGGAGAATAAATGGATGCGCAATGTCGACATTGTCGCCCCCTCGCTTAAGCAACTGACGATGTCCATGGTCTCTTACATTGACAAGAACATCTCCGTCATGGCACCAATGATGGAGAAGGTTTCGTGGCAGTGCTTGTATGTCAGGGTGCGTGGTAAAGCTGGTTTTGGTCTTTGGTGCCTCGGTAAGTTGCGGCTACAAAAGGCTGAGAGACAAGGACAGCCCACTTTGTTACACATTCATGCCTATACCAACAAAGTGTGTCTCGTTTCTTTGATAATTTATTCGAGTTGCTAGCCAGACTAATAAACACGAAACACGTACGATGTCGAGCTGCCAAGCTTCCACCGTGCCACCTCGATCGTGCTGGAAGCGCTCTTCTTCTTTCGTGTGCCTGCTGGCGTCGAGTTCCCCGTGCTCGAGACGCTGTCCCTGTCGGGCTGCATGGTCGACCTGAATGCACTGCTCCTCCACTACAATGTCCACTCCGCGTCGCTTCACGAGCTTGTCGTGGAGAATAAATGGATGCGCAATGTCGACATTGTCGCCCCCTCGCTTAAGCAACTGATGATGTCCATGGTCTCTTACATTGATAAGACCATCTCCGTCATGGCACCAATGATGGAGAAGGTTTCATGGCAGTGCTTGTATGTCAGGGTGCGTGGTAAAGCTGGTTTTGGTCTTTGGTGCCTCGGTAAGTTGCGGCTACAAACGGCTGAGAGACAAGGACAGCCCACTTTGTTACACATTCATGCCTATACCAACAAAGTGTGTCTCGTTTCTTTGATAATTTATTTGAGTTGCTAGCCAGACTAATAAACACGAAACACGTATGACGTCGAGCTGCCAAGCTTCCACCATGCCACCTCGATCGTGCTGGAAGCGCTCTTCTTCTTCCGTGTGCCTCCTGGCGTCGAGTTCCCCGTGCTCGAGACGCTGTCCCTGTCGGGCTGCATGGTCGACCTGAATGCACTGCTCCTCCACTGCATGGTCCACTCCGCGTCGCTGCACGAGCTTGTCGTGGAGAATAAATGGATGTGCAATGTCGACATTGTCGCCCCCTCGCTTAAGCAACTGATGATGTCCATGGTCTCTTACATTGATAAGACCATCTCCGTCATGGCACCAATGATGGAGAAGGTTTCGCGGCAGTGCTTGTATGTCAGGGTGCATGGTAAAGCTGGTTTTGGTCTTTGGTGCCTCGGTAAGTTGCGGCTACAAACGGCTGAGAGACAAGGACAACCCACTTTGTTACACATTCATGCCTATACCAACAAAGTGTGTCTCCTTTCTTTCATAATTTATTCGAGTTGCTAACCAGAATAATCAACACGAAACACGTACGACGTCGAGCTGCCAAGCTTCCACCATGCCACCTCGATCGTGCTGGAAGCGCTCTTCTTCTTCCGTGTGTCTGCTGGCATCGAGTTCCCCGTGCTCGAGACGCTGTCCCTGTCGGGCTGCATGGTCGACCTGAATGCACTGCTCCTCCACTGCATGGTCCACTCCGCGTCGCTACACGAGCTTGTCGTGGAGAATAAATGGATGTGCAATGTCGACATTGTCGCCCCCTCGCTTAAGCAACTGATGATGTCCATGGTCTCTTACATTGATAAGACCATCTCCGTCATGGCACCAACGATGGAGAAGGTTTCGCGGCAGTGCTTGTATGTCAGGGTGCGTGGTAAAGCTGGTTTTGGTCTTTGGTGCCTCGGTAAGTTGCGGCTACAAACGGCTGAGAGACAAGGACAACCCACTTTGTTACACATTCATGCCTATACCAACAAAGTGTGTCTCCTTTCTTTCATAATTTATTCGAGTTGCTAGCCAGAATAATCAACACGAAACACGTACGACGTCGAGCTGCCAAGCTTCCACCGTGCCACCTCGATCATGCTGGAAGCGCTCTTCTTCTTCCGTGTGCCTGCTGGCGTCGAGTTCCCCGTGCTCGAGACGCTGTCCCTGTCGGGCTGCATGGTCGACCTGAATGCACTGCTCCTCCACTGCATGGTCCACTCCGCGTCGCTGCACGAGCTTGTCGTGGAGAATAAATGGATGCGCAAGGTCGACATTGTTGCCCCCTCGCTTAAGCAACTGACGATGTCCATGGACTCTTACATTGATAAGAACATCTCCGTCATGGCACCAATGATGGAGAAGGTTTCATGGCAGTGCTTGTATGTCAGGGCGCATGGTAAAGCTGGTTTTGGTCTTTGGTGCCTCGGTAAGTTGCGGCTACAAACGGCTGAGAGACAAGGACAACCCACTTTGTTACACATTCATGCCTATACCAACAAAGTGTGTCTCGTTTCTTTGATAATTTATTCGAGTTGCTAGCCAGAATAATCAACACGAAACACGTACGACGTCGAGCTGCCAAGCTTCCACCGTGCCACCTCGATCATGCTGGAAGCGCTCTTCTTCTTCCGTCTGCCTGCTGGCGTCGAGTTCCCCGTGCTCGAGACGCTGTCCCTGTCGGGCTGCATGGTCGACCTGAATGCACTGCTCCTCCACTGCATGGTCCACTCCGCGTCGCTGCACGAGCTTGTCGTGGAGAATAAATGGATGCGCAATGTCAACATTGTCGCCCCCTCGCTTAAGCAACTGACGATGTCCATGGTCTCTTACATTGATAAGACCATCTCCGTCATGGCACCAATGATGGAGAAGGTTTCATGGCAGTGCTTGTATGTCAGGGTGCGTGGTAAAGCTGGTTTTGGTCTTTGGTGCCTCGGTAAGTTGCGGCTACAAACGGCTGAGAGACAAGGACAGCCCACTTTGTTACACATTCATGCCTATACCAACAAAGTGTGTCTCGTTTCTTTGATAATTTATTTGAGTTGCTAGCCAGACTAATAAACACGAAACACGTATGACGTCGAGCTGCCAAGCTTCCACCATGCCACCTCGATCGTGCTGGAAGCGCTCTTCTTCTTCCGTGTGCCTCCTGGCGTCGAGTTCCCCGTGCTCGAGACGCTGTCCCTGTCGGGCTGCATGGTCGACCTGAATGCACTGCTCCTCCACTGCATGGTCCACTCCGCGTCGCTGCACGAGCTTGTCGTGGAGAATAAATGGATGTGCAATGTCGACATTGTCGCCCCCTCGCTTAAGCAACTGATGATGTCCATGGTCTCTTACATTGATAAGACCATCTCCGTCATGGCACCAATGATGGAGAAGGTTTCGCGGCAGTGCTTGTATGTCAGGGTGCGTGGTAAAGCTGGTTTTGGTCTTTGGTGCCTCGGTAAGTTGCGGCTACAAACGGCTGAGAGACAAGGACAACCCACTTTGTTACACATTCATGCCTATACCAACAAAGTGTGTCTCCTTTCTTTCATAATTTATTCGAGTTGCTAACCAGAATAATCAACACGAAACACGTACGACGTCGAGCTGCCAAGCTTCCACCATGCCACCTCGATCGTGCTGGAAGCGCTCTTCTTCTTCCGTGTGTCTGCTGGCGTCGAGTTCCCCGTGCTCGAGACGCTGTCCCTGTCGGGCTGCATGGTCGACCTGAATGCACTGCTCCTCCACTGCATGGTCCACTCCGCGTCGCTACACGAGCTTGTCGTGGAGAATAAATGGATGTGCAATGTCGACATTGTCGCCCCCTCGCTTAAGCAACTGATGATGTCCATGGTCTCTTACATTGATAAGACCATCTCCGTCATGGCACCAACGATGGAGAAGGTTTCGCGGCAGTGCTTGTATGTCAGGGTGCGTGGTAAAGCTGGTTTTGGTCTTTGGTGCCTCGGTAAGTTGCGGCTACAAACGGCTGAGAGACAAGGACAACCCACTTTGTTACACATTCATGCCTATACCAACAAAGTGTGTCTCCTTTCTTTCATAATTTATTCGAGTTGCTAACCAGAATAATCAACACGAAACACGTACGACGTCGAGCTGCCAAGCTTCCACCATGCCACCTCGATCGTGCTGGAAGCGCTCTTCTTCTTCCGTGTGTCTGCTGGCATCGAGTTCCCCGTGCTCGAGACGCTGTCCCTGTCGGGCTGCATGGTCGACCTGAATGCACTGCTCCTCCACTGCATGGTCCACTCCGCGTCGCTACACGAGCTTGTCGTGGAGAATAAATGGATGTGCAATGTCGACATTGTCGCCCCCTCGCTTAAGCAACTGATGATGTCCATGGTCTCTTACATTGATAAGACCATCTCCGTCATGGCACCAACGATGGAGAAGGTTTCGCGGCAGTGCTTGTATGTCAGGGTGCGTGGTAAAGCTGGTTTTGGTCTTTGGTGCCTCGGTAAGTTGCGGCTACAAACGGCTGAGAGACAAGGACAACCCACTTTGTTACACATTCATGCCTATACCAACAAAGTGTGTCTCCTTTCATTCATAATTTATTCGAGTTGCTAGCCAGAATAATCAACACGAAACACGTACGACGTCGAGCTGCCAAGCTTCCACCGTGCCACCTCGATCATGCTGGAAGCGCTCTTCTTCTTCCGTGTGCCTGCTGGCGTCGAGTTCCCCGTGCTCGAGACGCTGTCCCTGTCGGGCTGCATGGTCGACCTGAATGCACTGCTGCTCCACTGCATGGTCCACTCCGCGTCGCTGCACGAGCTTGTCGTGGAGAATAAATGGATGCGCAAGGTCGACATTGTTGCCCCCTCGCTTAAGCAACTGACGATGTCCATGGACTCTTACATTGATAAGAACATCTCCGTCATGGCACCAATGATGGAGAAGGTTTCATGGCAGTGCTTGTATGTCAGGGTGCGTGGTAAAGCTGGTTTTGGTCTTTGGTGCCTCGGTAAGTTGCGGCTACAAACGGCTGAGAGACAAGGACAGCCCACTTTGTTACACATTCATGCCTATACCAACAAAGTGTGTCTCGTTTCTTTGATAATTTATTCGAGTTGCTAGCCAGAATAATCAACACGAAACACGTACGACGTCGAGCTGCCAAGCTTCCACCGTGCCACCTCGATCATGCTGGAAGCGCTCTTCTTCTTCCGTCTGCCTGCTGGCGTCGAGTTCCCCGTGCTCGAGACGCTGTCCCTGTCGGGCTGCATGGTCGACCTGAATGCACTGCTCCTCCACTGCATGGTCCACTCCGCGTCGCTGCACGAGCTTGTCGTGGAGAATAAATGGATGCGCAAGGTCGACATTGTCGCCCCCTCGCTTAAGCAACTGACGATGTCCATGGTCTCTTACATTGATAAGAACATCTCCGTCATGGCACCAATGATGGAGAAGGTTTCATGGCAGTGCTTGTATGTCAGGGTGCGTGGTAAAGCTGGTTTTGGTCTTTGGTGCCTCGGTAAGTTGCGGCTACAAACGGCTGAGAGACAAGGACAGCCCACTTTGTTACACATTCATGCCTAT
>NC_057812.1:709923347-709923684 GCF_018294505.1 Triticum aestivum | reverse complement strand
GACGTCGAGCTGCCAAGCTTCCACCATGCCACCTCGATCGTGCTGGAAGCGCTCTTCTTCTTCCGTGTGCCTCCTGGCGTCGAGTTCCCCGTGCTCGAGACGCTGTCCCTGTCGGGCTGCATGGTCGACCTGAATGCACTGCTCCTCCACTGCATGGTCCACTCCGCGTCGCTGCACGAGCTTGTCGTGGAGAATAAATGGATGTGCAATGTCGACATTGTCGCCCCCTCGCTTAAGCAACTGATGATGTCCATGGTCTCTTACATTGATAAGACCATCTCCGTCATGGCACCAATGATGGAGAAGGTTTCGCGGCAGTGCTTGTATGTCAGGGTGC
>NC_057812.1:709909264-709921615 GCF_018294505.1 Triticum aestivum | reverse complement strand
GCGTGGTAAAGCTGGTTTTGGTCTTTGGTGCCTCGGTAAGTTGCGGCTACAAACGGCTGAGAGACAAGGACAGCCCACTTTGTTACACATTCATGCCTATACCAACAAAGTGTGTCTCGTTTCTTTGATAATTTATTCGAGTTGCTAGCCAGAATAATCAACACGAAACACGTACGACGTCGAGCTGCCAAGCTTCCACCGTGCCACCTCGATCATGCTGGAAGCGCTCTTCTTCTTCCGTCTGCCTGCTGGCGTCGAGTTCCCCGTGCTCGAGACGCTGTCCCTGTCGGGCTGCATGGTCGACCTGAATGCACTGCTCCTCCACTGCATGGTCCACTCCGCGTCGCTGCACGAGCTTGTCGTGGAGAATAAATGGATGCGCAAGGTCGACATTGTCGCCCCCTCGCTTAAGCAACTGACGATGTCCATGGTCTCTTACATTGATAAGAACATCTCCGTCATGGCACCAATGATGGAGAAGGTTTCATGGCAGTGCTTGTATGTCAGGGTGCGTGGTAAAGCTGGTTTTGGTCTTTGGTGCCTCGGTAAGTTGCGGCTACAAACGGCTGAGAGACAAGGACAGCCCACTTTGTTACACATTCATGCCTATGCCAACAAAGTGTGTCTCGTTTCTTTGATAATTTATTCGAGTTGCTAGCCAGACTAATAAACACGAAACACGTACGACGTCGAGCTGCCAAGCTTCCACCGTGCCACCTCGATCGTGCTGGAAGCGCTCTTCTTCTTCCGTGTGCCTGCTGGCGTCGAGTTCCCCGTGCTCGAGACGCTGTCCCTGTCGGGCTGCATGGTCGACCTGAATGCACTGCTCCTCCACTGCATGGTCCACTCCGCGTCGCTGCACGAGCTTGTCGTGGAGAATAAATGGATGCGCAATGTCGACATTGTCGCCCCCTCGCTTAAGCAACTGACGATGTCCGTGGTCTCTTACATTGATAAGACCATCTCCGTCATGGCACCAATGATGGAGAAGGTTTCATGGCAGTGCTTGTATGTCAGGGTGCGTGGTAAAGCTGGTTTTGGTCTTTGGTGCCTCGGTAAGTTGCGGCTACAAACGGCTGAGAGACAAGGACAACCCACTTTGTTACACATTCATGCCTATACCAACAAAATGTGTCTCCTTTCTTTCATAATTTATTCGAGTTGCTAGCCAGACTAATCAACACGAAACACGTACGACGTCGAGCTGCCAAGCTTCCACCGTGCCACCTCGATTGTGCTGGAAGCGCTCTTCTTCTCCCGTGTGCCTGCTGGCGTCGAGGTCCCCGTGCTCGAGACGCTGTCCCTGTCGGGCTGCATGGTCGACCTGAATGCACTGCTCCTCCACTGCATGGTCCACTCCGCGTCGCTGCACGAGCTTGTCGTGGAGAATAAATGGATGCGCAATGTCGACATTGTCGCCCCCTCGCTTATGCAACTGACGATGTCCATGGTCTCTTACATTGATAAGAACATCTCTGTCATGGCACCAATGATGGAGAAGGTTTCATGGCAGTGCTTGTATGTCAGGGTGCGTGGTAAAGCTGGTTTTGGTCTTTGGTGCCTCGGTAAGTTGTGGCTACAAACGGCTGAGAGACAAGGACAGACCACTTTGTTATACATTCATGCCTATACCAACAAAGTGTGTCTCGTTTCTTTGATAATTTATTCGAGTTGCTAGCCAGACTAATCAACACGAAACACGTACGACGTCGAGCTGCCAAGCTTCCACCGTGCCACCTCGATCGTGCTGGAAGCGCTCTTCTTCTTCCGTGTGCCTGCTGGCGTCGAGTTCCCCGTGCTCGAGACGCTGTCCCTGTCGGTCTGCATGGTCGACCTGAATGCACTGCTCCTCCACTGCATGGTCCACTCCGCGTCGCTGTACGAGCTTGTCGTGGAGAATAAATGGATGCGCAATGTCGACATTGTCGCCCCCTCGCTTAAGCAACTGACGATGTCCATGGTCTCTTAAATTGATAAGACCATCTCCGTCATGGCACCAATGATGGAGAAGGTTTCATGGCAGTGCTTGTATGTCAGGGTGCGTGGTAAAGCTGGTTTCGGTCTTTGGTGCCTCAGTAAGTTGCGGCTACAAACGGCTGAGAGACAAGGACAGCCCACTTTGTTACACATTCATGCCTATACCAACAAAGTGTGTCTCCTTTCTTTCATAATTTATTCGAGTTGCTAGCAAGACTAATCAACACGAAAAACGTACGACGTCGAGCTGCCAAGCTTCCACCGTGCCACCTCGATCGTGCTGGAAGCGCTCTTCTTCTCCCGTGTGCCTGCTGGCGTCGAGTTCCCCGTGCTCGAGACGCTGTCCCTGTCGGGCTGCATGGTCGACCTGAATGCACTGCTCCTCCACTGCATGGTCCACTCCGCGTCGCTGCACGAGCTTGTCGTGGAGAATAAATGGATGTGCAATGTCGACATTGTCGCCCCCTCGCTTAAGCAACTGATGATGTCCATGGTCTCTTACATTGATAAGACCATCTCCGTCATGGCACCAATGATGGAGAAGGTTTCGCTGCAGTGCTTGTATGTCAGGGTGCGTGGTAAAGCTGGTTTTGGTCTTTGGTGCCTCGCTAAGTTGCGGCTACAAACGGCTGAGAGACAAGGACAACCCACTTTGTTACACATTCATGCCTATACCAACAAAGTGTGTCTCCTTTCTTTCATAATTTATTTGAGTTGCTAGCCAGAATAATCAACACGAAACACGTACGACGTCGAGCTGCCAAGCTTCCACCGTGCCACCTCGATCATGCTGGAAGCGCTCTTCTTCTTCCGTGTGCCTGCTGGCTTTGAGTTCCCTGTGCTCGAGACGCTGTCCCTGTCGGGCTGCATGGTCGACCTGAATGCACTGCTCCTCCACTACATGGTCCACTCCGCGTCGCTGCACGAGCTTGTCGTGGAGAATAAATGGATGCGCAATGTCGACATTGTCGCCCCCTCGCTTAAGCAACTGACGATGTCCATGGTCTCTTACATTGATAAGAACATCTCCGTCATGGCACCAATGATGGAGAAGGTTTCATGGCAGTGCTTGTATGTCAGGGTGCGTGTTAAAGCTGGTTTTGGTCTTTGGTGCCTCGGTAAGTTGCGGCTACAAACGGCTGAGAGACAAGGACAGCCCACTTTGTTACACATTCATGCCTATACCAACAAAGTGTGTCTCGTTTCTTTGATAATTTATTCGAGTTGCTAGCCAGAATAATCAACACGAAACACGTACGACGTCGAGCTGCCAAGTTTCACCGTGCCACCTCGATCGTGCTGGAAGCGCTCTTCTTCTTCCGTGTGCCTGCTGGCGTCGAGTTCCCCGTGCTCGAGACGCTGTCCCTGTCGGGCTTCATGGTCGACCTGAATGCACTGCTCCTCCACTGCATGGTCCACTCCGCGTCGCTGCACGAGCTTGTCGTGGAGAATAAATCGATGCGCAATGTCGACATTGTCGCCCCCTCGCTTAAGCAACTGACGATGTCCATGGTCTCTTACATTGATAAGAACATCTCCGTCATGGCACCAATGATGGAGAAGGTTTCATGGCAGTGCTTGTATGTCAGGGTGCGTGGTAAAGCTGGTTTTGGTCTTTGGTGCCTCGGTAAGTTGCGGCTACAAACGGCTGAGAGACAAGGACAGCCCACTTTGTTACACATTCATGTCTATACCAACAAAGTGTGTCTCGTTTCTTTGATAATTTATTCGAGTTGCTAGCCAGACTAATAGACACGAAACACGTACGACGTCGAGCTGCCAAGCTTCCACCATGCCACCTCGATCGTGCTGGAAGCGCTCTTCTTCTTCCGTGTGCCTGCTGGCGTCGAGTTTCCCGTGCTCGAGACGCTGTCCCTGTCGGGCTGCATGGTCGACCTGAATGCACTGCTCCTCCACTGCATGGTCCACTCCGCGTCGCTACACGAGCTTGTCGTGGAGAATAAATGGATGTGCAATGTCGACATTGTCGCCCCCTCGCTTAAGCAACTGATGATGTCCATGGTCTCTTACATTGATAAGACCATCTCCGTCATGGCACCAACGATGGAGAAGGTTTCGCGGCAGTGCTTGTATGTCAGGGTGCGTGGTAAAGCTGGTTTTGGTCTTTGGTGCCTCGGTAAGTTGCGGCCACAAACGGCTGAGAGACAAGGACAACCCACTTTGTTACACATTCATGCCTATACCAACAAAGTGTGTCTCCTTTCTTTCATAATTTATTCGAGTTGCTAGCCAGAATAATCAACACGAAACACGTACGACGTCGAGCTGCCAAGCTTCCACCGTGCCACCTCGATCATGCTGGAAGCGCTCTTCTTCTTCCGTGTGCCTGCTGGCGTCGAGTTCCCCGTGCTCGAGACGCTGTCCCTGTCGGGCTGCATGGTCGACCTGAATGCACTGCTCCTCCACTGCATGGTCCACTCCGCGTCGCTGCACGAGCTTGTCGTGGAGAATAAATGGATGCGCAAGGTCGACATTGTTGCCCCCTCGCTTAAGCAACTGACGATGTCCATGGTCTCTTACATTGATAAGAACATCTCCGTCATGGCACCAATGATGGAGAAGGTTTCATGGCAGTGCTTGTATGTCAGGGCGCGTGGTAAAGCTGGTTTTGGTCTTTGGTGCCTCGGTAAGTTGCGGCTACAAACGGCTGAGAGACAAGGACAGCCCACTTTGTTACACATTCATGCCTATACCAACAAAGTGTGTCTCGTTTCTTTGATAATTTATTCGAGTTGCTAGCCAGACTAATAAACACGAAACACGTACGACGTCGAGCTGCCAAGCTTCCACCGTGCCACCTCGATCGTGCTGGAAGCGCTCTTCTTCTTCCGTGTGCCTGCTGGCGTCGAGTTCCCCATGCTCGAGACGCTGTCCTTGTCGGGCTGCATGGTCGACCTGAATGCACTGCTCCTCCACTGCATGGTCCACTCCGCGTCGCTGCACGAGCTTGTCGTGGAGAATAAATGGATGCGCAATGTCGACATTGTCGCCCCCTCGCTTAAGCAACTGACGATGTCCGTGGTCTCTTACATTGATAAGACCATCTCTGTCATGGCACCAATGATGGAGAAGGTTTCATGGCATTGCTTGTATGTCAGGGTGCGTGGTAAAGCTGGTTTTGGTCTTTGGTGCCTCGGTAAGTTGCGGCTACAAACGGCTGAGAGATAAGGACAACCCACTCTGTTACACATTCATGCTATACCAACAAAATGTGTCTCCTTTCTTTCATAATTTATTCGAGTTGCTAGCCAGACTAATCAACACGAAACACGTACGACGTCGAGCTGCCAAGCTTCCACCGTGCCACCTCAATCGTGCTGGAAGCGCTCTTCTTCTCCCGTGTGCCTGCTGGCGTCGAGTTTCCCATGCTCGAGACGCTGTCCCTGTCGGGCTGCATGGTCGACCTGAATGCACTGCTCCTCCACTGCATGGTCCACTCCGCGTCGCTGCACGAGCTTGTCGTGGAGAATAAATGGATGCGCAATGTCGACATTGTCGCCCCCTAGCTTAAGCAACTGACGATGTCCATGGTCTCTTACATTGATAAGAACATCTCCGTCATGGCACCAATGATGGAGAAGGTTTCATGGCAGTGCTTGTATGTCAGGGTGCGTGGTAAAGCTGGTTTTGGTCTTTGGTGCCTCAGTAAGTTGCGGCTACAAACGGCTGAGAGACAAGGACAGACCACTTTGTTATACATTCATGCCTATACCAACAAAGTGTGTCTCGTTTCTTTGATAATTTATTCGAGTTGCTAGCCAGACTAATCAACACGAAACACGTACGACGTCGAGCTGCCAAGCTTCCACCGTGCCACCTCGATCGTGCTGGAAGCGCTCTTCTTCTTCCGTGTGCCTGTTGGCGTCGAGTTCCCCGTGCTCGAGACGCTGTCCCTGTCGGGCTGCATGGTCGACCTGAATGCACTGCTCCTCCACTGCATGGTCCACTCCGCGTCGCTGTACGAGCTTGTCGTGGAGAATAAATGGATGCGCAATGTCGACATTGTCGCCCCCTCGCTTAAGCAACTGACGATGTCCATGGTCTCTTACATTGATAAGACCATCTCCGTCATGGCACCAATGATGGAGAAGGTTTCATGGCAGTGCTTGTATGTCAGGGTGCGTGGTAAAGCTGGTTTTGGTCTTTGGTGCCTCAGTAAGTTGCGGCTACAAACGGCTGAGAGACAAGGACAGCCCACTTTGTTACACATTCATGCCTATACCAACAAAGTGTGTCTCCTTTCTTTCATAATTTATTCGAGTTGCTAGCCAGACTAATCAACACGAAAAACGTACGACGTCGAGCTGCCAAGCTTCCACCGTGCCACCTCGATCGTGCTGGAAGCGCTCTTCTTCTCCCGTGTGCCTGCTGGCGTCGAGTTCCCCGTGCTCGAGACGCTGTCCCTGTCGGGCTGCATGGTCGACCTGAATGCACTGCTCCTCCACTGCATGGTCCACTCCGCGTCGCTGCACGAGCTTGTCGTGGAGAATCGATGCGCAATGTCGACATTGTCGCCCCCTCGCTTAAGCAACTGACGATGTCCATGGTCTCTTACATTGATAAGAACATCTCCGTCATGGCACCAATGATGGAGAAGGTTTCATGGCAGTGCTTGTATATCAGGGTGCGTGGTAAAGCTGGTTTTGGTCTTTGGTGCCTCGGTAAGTTGCGGCTACAAACGGCTGAGAGACAAGGACAGCCCACTTTGTTACACATTCATGCCTATACCAACAAAGTGTGTCTCGTTTCTTTGATAATTTATTCAAGTTGCTAGCCAGACTAATCAACACGAAACACGTACGACGTCGAGCTACCAAGCTTCCACCGTGCCACCTCGATCGTGCTGGAAGCGCTCTTCTTCTTCCGTGTGCCTGCTGGCGTCGAGTTCCATGTGCTCGAGACGCTGTCCCTGTCGGGCTGCATGGTCGACCTGAATGCACTGCTCCCCCACTGCATGGTCCACTCCGCGTCGCTGTATGAGCTTGTCGTGGAGAATAAATGGATGCGCAATGTCAACATTGTCGCCCCCTCGCTTAAGCAACTGACGATGTCCATGGTCTCTTACATTGATAAGAACATCTCCGTCATGGCACCAATGATGGTGAAGGTTTCGTGGCAGTGCTTGTATGTCAGGGTGTGTTGTAAAGCTGGTTTTGGTCTTTGGTGCCTCGGTAAGTTGCGGCTACAAAAGGCTAAGAGACAAGGACAGCCCACTTCATTACACATTCATGCCTATACCAACAAAGTGTGTCTCCTTTCTTTTATAATTTATTCGAGTTGCTAGCCAGACTAATCAACACGAAACACGTACGACGTCGAGCTGCCAAGCTTCCACCGTGCCACATCGATCGTGCTAGAAGCGCTCTTCTTCTTCCGTGTGCCTGCTGGCGTCGAGTTCCCCGTGCTCGAGACGCTGTCCCTGTCGGGCTGCATGGTCGACCTGAATGCACTGCTCCTCCACTGCATGGTCCACTCCGCGTCGTTGTACGAGCTTGTCGTGGAGAATAAATGGATGCGCAATGTCGACATTGTCGCCCCCTCGCTTAAGCAACTGATGATGTCCATGGTCTCTTACATTGATAAGACCATCTCCGTCATGGCACCAATGATGGAGAAGGTTTCATGGCAGTGCTTGTATGTCAGGGTGCGTGGTAAAGCTGGTTTTGGTCTTTGGTGCCTCAGTAAGTTGCGGCTACAAACGGCTGAGAGACAAGGACAGCCCACTTTGTTACACATTCATGCCTATACCAACAAAGTGTGTCTCCTTTCTTTCATAATTTATTCGAGTTGCTAGCCAGACTAATCAACACGAAAAACGTACGACGTCGAGCTGCCAAGCTTCCACCGTGCCACCTCGATCGTGCTGGAAGCGCTCTTCTTCTCCCGTGTGCCTGCTGGCGTCGAGTTCCCCGTGCTCGAGACGCTGTCCCTGTCGGGCTGCATGGTCGACCTGAATGCACTGCTCCTCCACTACATGGTCCACTCCGCGTCGCTGCACGAGCTTGTCGTGGAGAATAAATCGATGCGCAATGTCGACATTGTCGCCCCCTCGCTTAAGCAACTGACGATGTCCATGGTCTCTTACATTGATAAGAACATCTCCGTCATGGCACCAATGATGGAGAAGGTTTCATGGCAGTGCTTGTATATCAGGGTGCGTGGTAAAGCTGGTTTTGGTCTTTGGTGCCTCGGTAAGTTGCGGCTACAAACGGCTGAGAGACAAGGACAGCCCACTTTGTTACACATTCATGCCTATACCAACAAAGTGTGTCTCGTTTCTTTGATAATTTATTCAAGTTGCTAGCCAGACTAATCAACACGAAACACGTACGACGTCGAGCTACCAAGCTTCCACCGTGCCACCTCGATCGTGCTGGAAGCGCTCTTCTTCTTCCGTGTGCCTGCTGGCGTCGAGTTCCCTGTGCTCGAGACGCTGTCCCTGTCAGGCTGCATGGTCGACCTGAATGCACTGCTCCCCCACTGCATGGTCCACTCCGCGTCGCTGTATGAGCTTGTCGTGGAGAATAAATGGATGCGCAATGTCAACATTGTCGCCCCCTCGCTTAAGCAACTAACAATGTCCATGGTCTCTTACATTGATAAGAACATCTCCGTCATGGCACCAATGATGGTGAAGGTTTCGTGGCAGTGCTTGTATGTCAGGGTGTCTTGTAAAGCTGGTTTTGGTCTTTGGTGCCTCGGTAAGTTGCGGCTACAAAAGGCTGAGAGACAAGGACAGCCCACTTCGTTACACATTCATGCCTATACCAACAAAGTGTGTCTCCTTTCTTTTATAATTTATTCGAGTTGCTAGCCAGACTAATCAACACGAAACACGTACGACGTCGAGCTGCCAAGCTTCCACCGTGCCACATCGATCGTGCTGGAAGCGCTCTTCTTCTTCCGTGTGCCTGCTGGCGTCGAGTTCCCCGTGCTCGAGACGCTGTCCCTGTCGGGCTGCATGGTCGACCTGAATGCACTGCTCCCCCACTGCATGGTCCACTCCGCGTTGCTGCATGAGCTTGTCGTGGAGAATAAATGGATGCGCAATGTCAACATTGTCGCCCCCTCGCTTAAGCAACTGACGATGTCCATGGTATCTTACATTGATAAGAACATCTCCGTCATGGCACCAATGATGGAGAAGGTTTCGTGGCAGTGCTTGTATGTCAGGGTGCGTGGTAAAGCTGGTTTTGGTCTTTGGTGCCTCGGTAAGTTGCGGCTAGAAACGACTGAGAGACAAGGACAACCCACTTTGTTACACATTCATGCCTATACCAACAAAGTGTGTCTCGTTTCTTTGATAATTTATTCGAGTTGCTAGCTAGACTAATCAACACGAAACACGTACGACGTCGAGCTGCCAAGCTTCCACCGTGCCACCTCGATCGTGCTGGAAGCGCTCTTCTTCTTCCGTGTGCCTGCTGGCGTCGAGTTCCCCGTGCTCGAGACGCTGTCCCTGTCGGGCTGCATGGTCGACCTGAATGCACTGCTCCTCCACTGCATGGTCCACTCCACGTCGCTGCACGAGCTTGTCGTGGAGAATAAATGGATGCGCAATGTCGACATTGTCGCCCCCTCGCTTAAGCAACTGACGATGTCCATGGTCTCTTACATTGATAAGAACATTTCCGTCATGGCACCAATGATGGAGAAGGTTTCATGGCAGTTCTTGTATGTCAAGGTGCGTGGTAAAGCTGGTTTTGGTCTTTAGTGCCTTGGTAAGTTGCGGCTACAAACGGCTGAGAGACATGGACAGCCCACTTTGTTACACATTCATGCCTATACCAACAAAGTGTGTCTCGTTTCTTTGATAATTTATTCGAGTTGCTAGCCAGACTAATCAACACGAAACACGTACGACGTCGAGCTGCCAAGCTTCCACCATGCCACCTCGATCGTGCTGGAAGCGCTCTTCTTCTTCCGTGTGCCTGCTGGCGTCGAGTTCCCCGTGCTCGAGACGCTGTCCCTGTCGGGCTGCATGGTCGACCTGAATGCACTGCTCCCCCACTGCATGGTCCACTCCGCGTCGCTGCACGAGCTTGTCGTGGAGAATAAATGGATGCGCAATGTCGACATTGTCGCCCCCTCGCTTAAGCAACTGACGATGTCCATGGTCTCTTACATTGATAAGAACATCTCCGTCATGGCACCAATGATGGTGAAGGTTTCATGGCAGTGCTTGTATGTCAGGGTGCGTGGTAAAGCTGGTTTTGGTCTTTGGTGCCTCGGTAAGTTGCGGCTACAAAAGGCTGAGAGACAAGGACAGCCCACTTCGTTACACATTTATGCCTATACCAGCAAAGTGTGTCTCCTTTCTTTCATAATTTATTCGAGTTGCTAGCCAGACTAATCAACACGAAACACGTACGACGTCGAGCTGCCAAGCTTCCACCGTGCCACCTCGATCGTGCTGGAAGCGCTCTTCTTCTTCCGTGTGCCTGCTGGCGTCGAGTTCCCCGTGCTCGAGACGCTGTCCCTGTCGGGCTGCATGGTCGACCTGAATGCACTGCTCCCCCACTGCATGGTCCACTCCGCGTCGCTGCACGAGCTTGTCGTGGAGAATAAATGGATGCGCAATGTCGACATTGTCGCCCCCTCGCTTAAGCAACTGACGATGTCCATGGTCTCTTACATTGATAAGAACATCTCCGTCATGGCACCAATGATGGTGAAGGTTTCATGGCAGTGCTTGTATGTCAGGGTGCGTGGTAAAGCTGGTTTTGGTCTTTGATGCCTCGGTAAGTTGCGGCTACAAAAGGCTGAGAGACAAGGACAGCCCACTTCGTTACACATTTATGCCTATACCAACAAAGTGTGTCTCCTTTCTTTCATAATTTATTCGAGTTGCTAGCCAGACTAATCAACACGAAACACGTACGACGTCGAGCTGCCAAGCTTCCACCGTGCCACCTCGATCGTGCTGGAAGCGCTCTTCTTCTTCCGTGTGCCTGCTGGCGTCGAGTTCCCCGTGCTCGAGACGCTGTCCCTGTCGGGCTGCATGGTCGACCTGAATGCACTGCTCCCCCACTGCATGGTCCACTCCGCGTCGCTGCACGAGCTTGTCGTGGAGAATAAATGGATGCGCAATGTCGACATTGTCGCCCCCTCGCTTAAGCAACTGACGATGTCCATGGTCTCTTACATTGATAAGAACATCTCCGTCATGGCACCAATGATGGAGAAGGTTTCGTGGCAGTGCTTGTATGTCAGGGTGTGTGGTAAAACTGGTTTTGGTCTTTGGTGCCTCGGTAAGTTGCGGCTATAAACGGCTGAGAGACAAGGACAGCCCACTTCGTTACACATTCATGCCTATACCAACAAAGTGTGTCTCGTTTCTTTAATAATTTATTCGAGTTGCTAGCCAGACTAATCAACACGAAACACGTACGACGTCGAGCTGCCAAGCTTCCACCGTGCCACCTCGATCGTGCTGGAAGCGCTCTTCTTCTTCCGTGTGCCTGCTGGCGTCGAGTTCCCCGTGCTCGAGACGCTGTCCCTGTCGGGCTGTATGGTCGACCTGAATGCACTGCTCCTCCACTGCATGGTCCACTCCGCGTCGCTGCACGAGCTTGTCGTGGAGAATAAATGGATGCGCAATGTCAACATTGTCTCCCCCTCGCTTAAGCAACTGACGATGTCCATGGTCTCTTACATTGATAAGAACATTTCCGTCATGGCACCAATGATGGTGAAGGTTTCATGGCAGTGCTTGTATGTCAAGGTGCGTGGTAAAGCTGGTTTTGGTCTTTGGTGCCTTGGTAAGTTGCGGCTACAAACGGCTGAGAGACATGGACAGCCCACTTTGTTACACATTCATGCCTATACCAACAAAGTGTGTCTCGTTTCTTTTATAATTTATTCGAGTTACTAGTAAAAGTGCACGTGCAATGCACGCCCCGTGTATGCATGATTACAAAATAAAAGATGTAATAATACCAACGTTATGGCTTCTTTGTCCAAAACATTAGTTTTAATTTATGACCATCAAATTAAGTCATAGTGATAGATATAAGAAATAAAAAAACAGAACCAATGTGTTTGAATTTGCTAACATGTTACACTATTATGCCGTTTCATTTTTTAGTTGGTTTATAAAATTAAAAGGAAACGACATATGCACACGTATACACATACCTTTTTTCTTTTAGATTTTGAACAATAAAAAACGTATATATACATACAGATAAGTAAGGTTCACTTTTCCTTTATTAGTTGTCCGTCCCCCGCACAAAAAAAAAACATACACATGAACCCATTGGCCTAGCCCAGTAAGCCTGGCCTACTACAACACACGCACCGCATCTACTCGGTTACTCCCCCGTTCATTAACGCTCAAAAAAAAAAGTTACT